>NC_000070.6:153246695-153496695 GCF_000001635.26 Mus musculus | reverse complement strand
AACCGGGGCTTGCGGGTAAAAATAATCCCCGTGGTATTTGCATGGTGGAACACAGGTGTGAGGCTTCATCACCACCCTGGATTCAGGGCCCCTGAGAGGCCGGCGTCTTCGACAGAGAGCTCAGCCTGCTGTTCGTTCTGGGACCATGGCGAGTCACTTCACCCAAGAGTTCCACCAGTCACAACTCACAAATTTTTTGACTGTGTTCCTAAACACACCACAGGTAAACAGAGGCAGGTCTCCACCCATGTCCAGAAGGCAGACCACTCGGAAGAGCTAATGTCCGAGACACTGCGTACGCAAAGTCGTTAACATGTAAAACAATTTTCCCATCTGCCATGCAAATTGAGGAGAATCTTAGGATTCAGGAGCATATAAAATAAATATATGTTTTTTATACATTAATATACATAAAATATGAACCACTCGAATATATTTACATATTAAACATTTAGTGGACATAAATAGAAATATATAAATGTGTAATAGTTTTAAACATTTTAAAAGACTTTTTCAATTTTGTGTGCATGAGTGTTTGCCTGTATGTATGCATTAGCCACCTGTGTATAATGTCTTAAAAGGCCTCAAGAGGGCGCTGGATCCCCAGGAACTGGAGTTGGAGATGTTTCTAAGTCACTGTGTGGATGCTGGGAACTGAACCTGGGTCAACCCCAAGAGGGTGGGTGCTTTTAAAACCACTAAACCATTTTTTAATCATTTATTCATTTTGACCGATGTTTCGGTTTTTAATACAATAACGAATCCACTGGAATTTTTCTGGAGGTTTTTTTCCCCTCCCCTAACGGGCTCTTAACATTATTTCTTTCTTCAGAAAACTGCTGTGTTCTTCTGAAAAGTTGCAATACCCCCATCTTTTGGTTAATAAATTTGAAATGGCCAACACCTTCCAGGGACTCCTCTCTGTTAGACCGTGACATTTTTAATTGAGACAATTTTCTCTCCACGGGCGCTCAGGTACCTGGTAAGCTCAAAGTATATTCTGCTCAATGCTGGATTTCTTTTCCTTGTGCTAAAGTGTGTAGCTCTTTCAGCCGGCCGTGCTGCGCTGGCTTCTTGCTTCCACTCAGACAGCTTCAGGTGGATGCGAAGACTCACGAACTCCTTCACGGGAGGCAGCTCTCCGAGTGGCTGTCAGCGTGGAGTTGCATCTCTGTGTTCTCTTGATGTTTCTCAGAGTTTAGACATGGCAGACTTGTAGATCCTTTAATGTTCCCTTCTGGTTGTGGAGTAATTAAAAGCGGGGGTTTCGTTGCAGGGTGCTTCCTGTGAAGTGCGATTGTATAATCCCACAATTAAGCCTTACATGTGTGAGGACTCTCATCATTGAACGTGCCTTGTCCCTTCCTGGCTTGGATCAAGACAGATTGACGTCTTCTGGTGGCAGGCTTTGAGTTTAATAACTATGTTTTTCTGTGAGCCTTAAAAGCTGTTCCCTGTCGTTGGCGTTCCATTCATCGGGCTCATTGAGCTATTTGATGCCACTCAAATTGGGACGCTTTGTTTACAAGCAGGTTCGAGGCAGTCCAGGGCTCCCAGCCTGACTCACACAGCAGCTCCTTAGCAGCTCCCACCCGGCATCCCGTTCTCTGAGCGGGAGGTCCACCATGTTGGGTGAAAGCTTTGCAGGGATCTGATGCCAGGTTTGTTAGGAAACATCAGCGGTTGCTAATGACTTCATACCCAGAGCTATGACTTGTTTCTTGAATTGCTGCAACTGAAGCACAGCTTTGAACGGCAAGGGCCTCAAGGCCCCTTCTTACTTACTATTTGCTGCTGACGTTTCTTCTAAAAAGTGTGTCATCGGGGTGCGCATGATGTGACAGTTTTATCCTAATGTGGGACCTGGTGACTTTTCAATGTCCTTTGAAAGAGGCTTGAGGTTTCCCTTGAACCAAATCAAACACTCTGAGCTGTAGTGTTGGTTCAAGAGCGGAGCTGAAGCATGCGGGGCCAGCCTTGAAATCTCATGTTCTTGCGTGACCCAAGTGAGCAGCCACCCTTGGGTGGCTCCTCTGGGCCATGTGTGACTTCCAGGTTGGGTTTTCAGCTTATGATGTCAGACCCCACCCTGTTCTCCGTCCAGGCTAGAGGAGGGGGGAAGGAGGAAAAAGGAAGGGAAGAGAGGGGCATCAAGCCCAGTGGGCCCTCACCAGTGGGAGCCGAGCTGACCTCCGGTGAGCCTCTCAATTGCACACAGGCCCCTCCTGCTCAACTCTCCACACAGGACATTTTTGTTCTCTCAATCCTTGGGCTACACATGCAGTTGCAACCACACTCAGCCACAGCTGACTTCCCAAGTTCCCTGTGTTTGAAAAAAAGCTCGAAACCACAAGCTACAATGTCTTCTGGAGACTACCTTAACCACAGTGTGGCTCGGAACCTTCCCCAGATGGAAGCGAAAGGCTTCAAGACGGTTGATCCGGGGTTGCAGTTACTGGATGCTGGGTTTCCACAGCAGGGCCTTCTCAACTGAACTGTCAAGGCCGAGAGACTCTGAGCTCCACACAGGACTGCTTGCAGCTCTGAACCCAAATGCAAATCCAGGATCCTCAGATTTCCTCGGGTTTGGCCGTTCACTAGAAGGATCCCTAGTGGGGCCTGGGATCCCAAGCTACAGGTGATTATGGGAAAGGACACAGAGGAAGGAAGGCAGGAAGGATAAACTGCAGCAGTAGGAGGGTTCCACCCTCTGCTTTCCTCGCCCACACTCTGAGGGTCAGGATGCCTCATGCTACAAGCTTGGTACAGACCATTCCTAGCCAGGCAACCATACCGGCCTCAGCTAAATTCAGGATCCATTCGGGGAAAGTGACAGATGGCTAGGAGATTGGTGGCTGATGGATGAATGAATGATGGGTAGGTGGTTGGATGGATGGACAGATGGAAGGATGGACGGATGGATGGATGGAAATATGGGCTGGATGGTGGGTAGGTGAATGGATGGATGGACAGACACATGGATATATGGATAGATGGACAGATGGAAGGATGGACGGATGGATGGATGGAAATGTGGGCTGGATGGTGGGTAGGTGAATGAATGGATGGATGGATGGATGGATGGATGGACAGACACATGGATATATGGATGGATAGACAGATGGATGGAAGGATAGACTGAACACCAACAGCTGATTTTAGCCTATTGTTGGCTTGTAGTTTCAGTCTCTCTGGCACAGTCAAGCCATCAAAAAATGCACATATTGTCTTCTTTTTCTCCCTTGGGCTGACAAAGCTCTCCCCTATGGTTCTAGGGTAAGGTCCAACTTCTTGAGTAAGGGCCAGAGTACTCCACTGAGTCTAGGTCAGGTGAGGGAGAGAGAGAGAGAGAGAGAGAATATGTTGGCTCACAGATTTGCAGGTTCAAATCATTATCCAGCTTCATCATCTTGGGCCCATGCCAAGACAGACAGCACACCACAGTGGGGCAAATGGCAGCACATGGTCAGGGGCCCGCAGTTCCTCTCAATCCCCCTAATGACCTAAGACGTTTTATTAAGACAAACAGCTCAAAGGTTCCACCACCTCTCAATAGCATATAGGCTAGGACCAGAGCTCTAAGTCACGAGTCATTTACTCAAGTCACTCACCCCTAAGACTAGAAGAGCTAAGGCTTTCAGCCCAGATGGAAGATCTGTGTGGCACCTGATGTGGGTCTTAGTGGCCTCACCAGGCTGAACTGATGTGGTGGCATGAACACAGAGAATTCATGTCCCCGATGTGCACATGAGAGGGAACCGTGCCGTAGACCCCCAAGGTCTTGCTTCCTGATGTGTCAGGACATGGGGACCTGGTTTTGACTGCTGCTGCTCTCTCCCTTGACAGTCTTATCTTGAAGTCAGTCTTTTCCTGTTAACCATGTTGGCAGGAAGAGCTGGAAAGCTCACTTTCAAAGAATGCTTCTTGGGGCTCAAGTGTGTTGCTGTCCCATTATATAGCGGCTGCTCTGCTTTGAAATCCAGATGAAAGGGCCAGTGCTAGGTGACCAGCCCCGTGGGAGTAATGGCCCAGTAATCAGGATCACTCAGCAATGGCTCCATTCTGAAGCTAGGGAGGGCTAATTAGCGTGTGCTGGCTGCACACTCACACACGGGAATACCATCTGACTGGCAGCAGACAACGCCAGGCCAGAACTAGGGCCGGAGGAACAGATAGATTCTGACTGTGGCTGCGTCTTTTCTTCCTGTCCAGGGATGTCTGCAGGTCTGGCGAGATCTGCGGCATTGATCAGGGGTAAACAAGGATATAAATGCTGAGGTCTAAGACTTGGTATCCCAGGCCTGTTCACATGACCATGAGCACTGCTGGACCTACTAACGTTTGCTCCTCTTTAAACACATGGTCCCTTCCCTAGGAACAGAATAGCAAAAGCCACTGAGATATCTTTGTAGTCCCCTATGCCAATTCTCTTGGAGCCTCATGTTCTGCTGGTCCTCCCCAGTCCAGCCCAAGGTAGACCCTGTATACAACCCTGGTCTTCCTTATACTCTTATGGGACGAGTCGCTACTCACAGGGACACTGCAGAGGCACCTCTACTTTCCTGTGCTGTTAGACTGCTTACGTGCATCTAGAGACTCAGAACTCCACAGTGGTCCCAGAGATGCCTTTTGTTCTTGTGGGTAGAAAGGGCTGGGGGTTGTACTGTGTGGGTTTCCAGCCCCCAAGAACTCAGGAGAACCTGTCGCGCGACATGGGCTGGATGGCAGAGGAGAAAGTTGGGAATAACCCAGGGGGAGATTTTAGGGAACACTCAGCTGTTTCTACCTAAAAAGGCTGTGGGCTAAAGATTCTGATCAGTATTAGGGCCTGTGAGGATGGCATGGTGCACTCGGCTTGCTAAAGTGCAGCAGCTCCTGGGACCAGCCACAAGAGAGCCTTGTACCAAGAGGCACACGTCAGCAGAAGGTCAGGTGCTGTCTACAGAATTGCTACTTCTCTGCCACAGGCTCATGCCAATGATGGCAGTTATCTGAGTGTCCCACACGACAAGAGGGGCCCCCGGGACAATGTTGCTTGGCCCTTCATGTCTGTGGATTCCACAAGCCTGTATTCAAGCCATCCATGGGCTGAAAATATCTGCAAAATAATTGTGTATGTAAAACCTGTGGATATTCGTTGTTATTCCCTAAATGATTTGGGGTGATATTGGTCTGAATTGCAGCAGGGGTTGTAAGTCACTAAAGGAAAAAGACACAGGAGAGGTCACGCTCTAGGTACAAGCTAGCATCACACCATTTTATATGAGGAGCTTGGGCACCCGTGGGTCCTGAAGGGCTCCTGGACTGGTTACCCGCTGGCACTGAAGGACACCATATTCACCCTCCTTCTCTGGTTCCCAGAGCACTCAGGATGGCGTTCAGCAGGGCCATGCAGCTGGTTGTAAGAGCTGTGTCCTCCCCGAGGGTCAGGCTTTAAGCTGGTTGGAGATCACACCTGGGAATTTACTGGATAGGCCTTGACCTTGTTTGTTTCATCTTAAACAACAATAATAACAGGACAGCACAGGATACTTCTTGTGTGCCTCCCTCCTGTTTGGCACCAGCATCCCCGCTGATCCGCCCCTCCCAACTCTGCTGCCTGTCAGAGGGCAATGGCAGGCGGAAATGCCCTCCTGAAGTTCCTCCTCCTCTGAGTGTGCCCTGATTGTTCCTGGTGCTTTATATAGCTCGGAATAAAGAGGCTCTGCAAGTTCATTGGGGAAGCTTCGGCCTGATTCAGCTTTGAAACACCTGCTCGGTGCTCACGGCTCCCCGTGGCCTTCTCCACAACTCCAGCCAGCCCCGTAACAAAGCAACCTCCTGCGCCTTGGGCATCCACCTGCCGCTCTGTCACAGTCCCCCAGAGGCCTAGCATTTGATCTCTTTGCTCGATGAAATTTCTAGACATTTGTGAACAAAGGAAGAATGAATTTGGGGAGCTCTCCACCCCTATTTGAGGTGGACCAAAGCCAGAGTTGTGACTGGGGTGTCTGGGGAAATGGTCTAGATCACACAGGAAGCGGTTCATACAGGAAATGGATGACGTAGGTGAACTGTTCTTGGGCTGGGCCCGGCGGCACATGCCTGTCATCTTACTGTCTCAGTCACTTAGGAGGCTCACACAGCAGGGTTACAAGTTTAAAGCCATATTGGACAAATTACTGAGTCTGTCTCAAAATATAAAAGACAGTGATAGAACACTTACCAAGCATGTGTAAGGGCCCAGGTTCAATCCCAGAAGTTGTCGTGTGTGTGTGTGTGTGTGTGTGTGTGTTCATGTGCATGTATGTGTGTGTATGTGTGTGTGCATGTGTGGGTGCCCTTATGTGTGTGTGCATAACACACCACTCTCTCTATGCTTCCAATACCACATTGTCCCCTTTAATTATTTATTATTGTCAGAGATTGCTCAGTGGTTAGAGCACCGGCCGCTTTCCCAGGGGGCAGGGGTTCCATCACCAGCACCCATGGCAGCTCACAACCATCTGTATGTGTGACTCTAATCCCAGGGAAACTGATGGCCACCATTAGACTCCTTTCTTACCAGGCACACGAGTTGAGGGCATCCTGCCCTCCATCCACACACACACAACAGTTAAGATGAATAAATGAGTACAGAGAGTGGATAACATTCCCGCCAGGAGGGTTTGGACCCTTGAGGGATGAAGTCTGTGTTCACACCTTAACCCTTGCAAGGATCTGCTGGCCGGCTCTAGCAGGTTTGTATCCTGTGAGGCCAAAGGCCACAGGAGGCAGAATCCACCGTAGCGTGAACTCAGGAAACCCTTGCTCCCCATGTCCTTTGGGGACTCTGGAGTTCACGTGTGCCCAGATGACTTCTCCTTCAGCTCTGGTGTTCAGCGGGGGCCTGCAGCTCCTACTGTCACTCCGAGGTGACAGCTCATGGTGACAATATGCTTGCACTCCAGGGAGGACCTACTGGTACTACCAGCCATGACATCATGGAACTTCTACTTACGTTGCTTCAGCCTGAATTTCATACAAGGCAGGCCAGGCAGGCGTCGGGAAGACTTGAAAATAGAAACTTTCAGCTGGGCATATTTATCTATCTCCACCTGCCCACTACTGCCATAGTTTGTTACTAAGGAAGAGGAGAATTTCCCCGGGTGATCAGCTGGCAGCCTGTCCTATTATTATTCAAGTTCCACAGCCACAGCCACAGCCACAGCCACAGCCATGCAATCTGCACGGGAGCCCAGCACCATGGGTGAAACATGGGCCTGTGTTTCTACAGGCAGTGCAAGGCAGAAGAATACAACGCAGTGCTCCCTTGGGCATGTGTCGTCAGCCTGGGTCAGCAGGTAGAGCCGATTAGACCAGGGCCAGCCTCCTCCCGTCCTCCACATGGTAATTTCATACTCTAGCCATGCTCAGCACTGGAGTGCAGCCTCCAGGCTCTGCCCCGTGCGTCCCAATACTGCTGCTAATTATGGCAGCTCCCTGGCCAGCTGTGTGGAGCTGTCAGCCTGGGAACAAGCCAGTGAGCACCTGATTCTGTGGCCCTGGTCTCCATCATGAACCCGACAGTAAATGTTTAAACAGTCAGGGTGGCCATTCCCTGGACTGCTGGGGAAGTTGAGATGCTAGGCATATAAAACCTCTCAGGAGGACAGACTGACAGACTGAAGTGAACGTTAGGCCAACTGGGACACACTTCCTGGGTCCTTCGTAGGGCTGCCCACAAGTGACAGATTGCCATCCCTTCAAGCATGTTCCGGAAACAGCCCCTCATCAGAGAACAGCAACTCGGAAAAGGCCATGCTCAAGAAAGTTGTTTTTATGCTGAATTACCCTCTAGATTGGCAGAGAACAGCCCAGATGCCACTTGAGGCACTGCGTGGGAGGATAGACTCGGGCAATTACTGGTCAAGAAAGAGGCTACAGAAGGGTCAGCTGCTCTTGGATGTGATGAGAAAGGCCCTTGGCATGGCCTGATCATTAACCAAAGGGAAAAAGTTAATAATGGTGGTGGTGGTGGTGATGGTGGTGATGGTGGAGGTGATGATGATGATGGTTATAGCAGAGATGGTGGTGGCGTCCATGGTTTACAGCAATGGAGATGGTGGCTATGATGTTAAATGGAAGTGTTGGTGATAATGATGGTGATAAACGATAATGGTGATGATATTGATCCCGATGAGCCCACTGATGGCAGTGACTATGGTAATGGCGGTTGTGATGATGTAATGATGATGTTACTGATGCTCATGTGGTGTTGGTGACCATGATCATCAGGTCATGGTGGTGGTGCTGATGATGCTGAGGGTGGACTTAAAGACGACGATGAGATGACGGTGAAGATGTTGACTTATTTTGACTGATCAGTGTTCTCTTCCAGCTAGAGGCACAATCCTCAAAGATGCATCCTCTGGCCATGTAGGAATCAGATGTGAACCTCTCTCACCACAGGTTAGCGTCTGAACCTGTGTGACGGTGGGATAGCCGGGCGCTAGTGCCAGGGATGGATGCTGAGGACAAACCGAATGGTTCTGGTGGCCACAACTGGAAGGGGAAAAGCTGAGCACATCGACTGAAGCTGTGTTGCTCCTCACATCCTGCCAGGCTTGGGAATGGGCAGATGCCATTCTCTCCCTGACATGCTCCTCCCCCCCCCCCCCGCTGGCGTCATCACTGTCATGTGATCTGCCTCAGCCAATGAGATGTGAACAAAAGAGCTCTTACTCCTTCCCAGACAGCATTGTGGGCTCTGCAGGTGCTCAATGACAATCAGGTCCTAGCCTAGGTCTTAAATGATGAACACCACATAGAGCAAGGCTGTGTTGACCATTGACACCCACGGCTGTGAGCAGGAACTCAAGCCTGGCTGAGTCCTGCACTCTGGGGTTCTCCTTCTCCTCTTCCTCCTCCTCCTTCTCCTCCTCCTCCTCCTCCTCCATCATCATCTATATCAGTCTGAGATGACCGATGTGGTTTATGAACTGACTCAAGGGAGACATGGGTAGAGCAAACTCAAAGCTGGAGTCTCCTGCTGCTGCCTCTAGCCTGCAGTCGGGAGCCTTGGAGCCTTGCAGCTGCAGCCTGATCTGATCCTCAACCTGTGGCCTGCTTCTTGATGGTCTTGTCTCCATACTTCAGGCTGCATAAACCTGTGGAGTTCGTGTTCTGCTTCCCAGTTAGTGGGGATGCCAAGATGAGAAGCTGGACCCTGTGATGTCTCTTGCCAAGCCTTCTATGCTCTGATCGAGTACAGTCAGGTGTCTTGTTCCTCATGCCCTTGGCTACTGTCCCTTGCCAGCTTAGTGGCCTGGATAAAGCCTGTCTTGAGACCCCAGTGAAGGCCTGCATGCCTTCCAGGTCTCTCTCTAAGGCTCAGAACATTCTGGAAAATTGGGGAGGAAGAGGACTTTCCTTTTATTTCTATCCCCCCCCCCATGGTCTCTCTGTCCTAATTATTTGTGGTGTTACCCCACCCCACCCCTGCTGGCCTGCTGTAGTCTCTTGCTTCCTGTCCATTCCCTCCTGTTTTACACAGATGCCATGGGCACCTGGAAGCTTGGTAGAGTAGACAGAATTGCTCACAGGGCAGAAGACTGAGGAACTCGTGGCAGTGGAGAAAAATAAATCTTCCCCAAGGGGCTGCCCCAGCTCTCCAGACGTGGGTCCCAGCCTGCATCTGCCCATCCTAGGAATCTCTCTCATCTCCCCAGTTTCAGGCTCCTGCCCCTCCCAGCCTTGTGGTGCCAGGGAAATACTCTCCAACTGTGCCACTTTGCAAACAGATGGGTCCTCTTTTCTGTCATTGTTTCCCGTCTAAATAGAGAAGACAAAGCTGCTGCCCAGAGCTCTACAATGAGGGCCATATCCTGCTGGGACAGCACACACAGCCCTCTCTCCTCCTGTGGCAGGACTCAGAGCACTGGGGCACTATCTTCTGCTCAGCACAAGTCAAGGGAGCCCCCTTCCCCATTTCTGCACGGCACACTGTCAGACAGGGTAGTAGAGGCTCTACACTTCCTTTGTTGGCCCAGAGCTGCAAGATGCTGGTCCTGTGAGACATTTTGCTGGTGGGAGTGTCTGTCATCTTAGATCCCACCTCTGACAGGCTAGACCAACTCCTGCCTGAGCTCAGCAGCAAGCAGCCTCAATTGGAGACAGCTCGGGTGACAGGAAACATTCCAAAAGCCCCCAATACTGAAACTCTCTGAGAAGGTCTGAGAAAGCAAGGTGACTTTTGGGGGAGCCAGTACAAGGCTGGGGAGCGGGGGGGGGGGGGGTGAAGACACCTGTGTGAACACTTTACGGAAACTTATAATGATTTTAATCAGCATTTTTTCCTTCCATTTAAAACCCCAAACTTAGCTACTTAATCAAATGTCATGCTTAAGACACATTTACCTCCTCGGGAGAAAAATGAACAATGGCAGCTCAATTTGGCTTTGGATGGGTTTTAAAAATAGTCAAGTCTGGGAAGGCCATTAGGTAAATGGCCTCAGAGAGCTTCAAGGAGGACCTCCCGCGGGCCTGCGGCTCCTTTGTTGAGAAACTGGAAGAGAGAGGGCTGAGCAGAGCAGCCTGTGGTGGTACTTGGCGGCTCCAGGCCAGGATGTCTGCCAGGCAGAGGAGGAGCTGCCAGAAGCTACAAGAAGACCTGCCCTTTGCACAGAGAGTCCCAGTAAGGGGTCCTGTCTGTGCATACAGAGGCTGTCAGGTGTATGCATGTGTGTGGGAGCATGCAAATGTATGTTTGCTCATCTGCATATGCCTCTGTGTGTGCAACTGTGGGCACATGTGTATGTATGTGCATCTGTGTGTCCTCAAGTGTTTGCTTTCATGTATGGACGTGTGTGTGTGTGTGTGTGTGTGTGTATGTCTCGGCGTATTAGGTGGAGTGGCACATACCCTCCTCGACTACTCCCAGCTAGCTCCGAAGGAGAGAAAAATAAATCAGATAGCTGCGTGATATCCTTGAGTTCTAGGGAACAGGTCACACACAGCGAGATGAAAGTTTTATTGTTTTTCCATCTGTAAAATAATGTTTTTTTTTTTTAATCAAGAGATAAAGAAAAACAAAGAAGTAACACAGAAGGGCTTGCCTTGGGGAGGCTTGGACATGAATTACCCTTGGGGAAGTAGAGTTGTGTGCTGAGGTCCCAGCTTCTCAGAGGTTCAACTTCTAACACGTCCTGATGGGGGCCAAGAGTCTCCTCCCCTGCCTAATGGAGAGGCCCTATGTATGTTACTGTTGTTTTATTTTCCTAGAGACTACTGTCTTTTCTTGTTCCCATCCTTGCATGCAGAAAATGTTACTATCCACTGTCTTCTTGGACAAGCCCCTTCCCGTCAGAATAGTATCCATCAGGCCAAGAAACACGAGCAAGAGAATTTGATCTTGGCTTAGTTAACTCTCACCGGAAGTTGAACATTTTTCTCGAGTCATAACTGTGGGTGGCGGGCTGATGGCTAGGTGGTACCTGTGACATCAAACAGAAGCCAGAGGCATTTTGTAGGCAAATGAAGTTGCAAAAGTCCCAGGGTGCATCTGGCTGTCAGTTATAACCAGGATATGTCAGTTACTTATCTAATGTATCAACAAGAACATACAGTTTTAAAAATTATTTTTATTTTATGTGCATTGGTGTTTGGCCTGTATGTGTCTGTGTGAGGGTGTCAGATCCCATGTGGATGCTGAGAATTGAACCCCGGTCATCTGGAAGAACAGGCAGTGCTCTGAACCTCTGAGCCAACTCACCAGCCCCCAAGAGCATACATTATTAAGTCATACATTGACTTCATTAATCTTTTTCTGGGCGTTTGCTGGGGATTGAACCTGGGGCCTTATCCAGGCTAAACACAGGCTCTTCCTCCAGCTGTATCCCAATCCTGTTAGAGTTATCTTTGAGAATACATTTCAGTAACATCTCAGACTGAACGGGATTTGCCACCTTCCCAAAGGGCAGTGGGTCTCCTAAGCCTGTGAAAAGGTCTGTAGAAGAAAGCAGGTCAGAACCCCCACCTCCAGTCACCTGGCTGCCCAGGCTAAGTCTCCCTAAGGACTCTACAGGCTGCTGGAAGGCCCTCTTTTTGCAGCACCCCAGCTTTTCCCGCTAGGTGGCAGCAGTGCAGGCATCTCCTTCCTGGTTGGCAACTGGGTCCAGCTTGCTCCGTCCGCTAGGACTTCCCTGCCTCCTTACTTTGTAAGATCATCTCCCTCCAACCCCCAGGACCAGGGCTCTGCGGGAAGAGGACCCAGAAGTGACCAGGCATTCAAAGCGCTGAGTCACCTGGGTGTCTCTCTGGACGACAGACTGGCACACAGCTAGTCGCAGCTGCACGTGCGCTGGGCCAACTCATTTAGTCCTAATTAAAACCTCCTGAGGGAAAGCACCGGAAACGGGTCTTGTAAGATGAGAAAGCCAAGAGTCGGAGAGGTTGCGTAATAGACATAGGACCCCAAGACAGTAGCACCCCATACCTAACTTCAGTCTCTTGCAACCATGCTACCTTGCTCCCAGATACTTTCTTTAGGGCCTGAGAGGGAAAACAGAACCATGTTGTCCTGTCCAGCCTGGGTGGGGAGAATCTCTGGCTGCCAAAAACCTTGGACTGGAGGCTCAGGGAAAAGGACCTGCCTGGGTGCACAGTGAATCCCAGGAAGACTGGCTCCTCCCCCCCCCCCAGCAACCCTCCCAGGGAGGCCTCACCCTCTCTCTCCTGAGGGGGGCAACTGCTGGGCTGAAGTCACTTGCTTGCAGCACCCTGGCAAGTCCCCAGTTGCCTCTCTTTACCTTCCCGGCTCTGACTCTAAAGTCCAAGCAGGAAGACCGCAGACTGAAGCTCATTTCTAAGGCCCCTGGCTTTGCATTTCTTCCCCACTATGTGTGGAGCTGAGAGCTGGCTTTTGTTCCTACAGTTCCTCAGGGACTAGGCAGCTAAGGCCTCCGTGGGATCCTCTGCCTTTATGTCACTCCTTTCAGTGAAAGGGGACCACAGAAAGCCTGTCTTTCACTAACCGGACATGCAGACACAACTAACCAGGTAGGCACCAGGGAGTGCTGGGTGGGAGAGTGGGCAAGATGTCTGGGAGTGCCAGGTTCAGAACTCCCTGGCTCTGCGAAGACAGCAGATGCCATAAAACCAAGAAGGAGGGGGAACTGCGCTGGAGACTGAATAACCGGGCAGAAGCATGCTCCAACCAAAGGCTGAAACTTCATCTGCCTGGAGAGAGGCCAGGCCCAGGCAGTGGGGAGACTCCCCAGGAGGACCCTCCCCAGCCTCTCGCATCGCCTGCGCCGTGCAGCTCCGCAGGAGGAAACTTTTCGCACAGCCTCAGCTCCCCAGTCCCATGAGAACCTCCTCTCCCCAAATCAGCCCTCTGCGTTCAATGGGCGTACTTAGAACAGGGTCCGAACCTCTTAACTGCTTCGCATGCCATCTGGTTACCGTGGCAACACCATCCGGCGGCGCCGGGCGGTCCAATCGGAGCCTGCGGCCTCTTTCGAGCCTTTCCCAAGGTGGAGACCCGGACGCGGCCAGGGATGGGGAAGGGGTGGGCCCGGTTCTTCTCTCTGGCGCCGCCCAGGCCACTCAGAGCCCAGGTCGCCAGTCCAGCTCCAGCGAGGTGGGCTGGCAAGCTAAGCCGACCGGCCGGGTTGGGGGCTCCGACTCCAGGTTGAGGGGCGGGGAAGGAGGGTGACGTGAGCCGGGCCCGGCGGGCGGAGTTGGGACCCGTTCGCGGAGGCGGGGGCAAGCGCTTCTGGAGGCAGACGCGCAGAGGGAGGCGGCCGAGCGGCGCGGGCGGCTCTGCGGAGGGCGCGGTGGGCGCGGGCGGCGGGGCCCGGGATCCCCGCGCGCCTCCTCCGCGCGGCGGCGCCGCCGCGCGTCCCCACGCCCCGCGCTCCACGCTTCTTCGCCCCGCGCCTCCCCTGCCCGCCTTCTGGCAGTCTCCGGGCCGCGGCTGTCTGCAGAGCGAGCGCTTAGACGGAGCTCTCCAGCAACTTGATCGGTGTCAGAACCTGGGACAGAGGCCCCTCGACCCGGCGGCGCGTGGAGGCGACCCGCGTGGGCCAGAGGGGCGATCTTCTCAACCCCCGGGCAACACCGATCACAGCCTCGCAGCTCCGGCTGCAGGCTAGATCCTCGCACGGCTTGCGGAGCCGCCCGCTTCGCTACTCGTCGCCCCGGAGGACGAAGCCCCGCTCCTCGGACCCTCGCGGCCGGCGACAGACCCGGAGTGCGCCCGCCTCGCTGCCGCCCGCGCCGTGTGGCCTGCGGTGGGGGCCCCGCGCCCCGAGAGCCGGCGGGAGGATGTGCGTCCCCGCGGGCCGGCCCGCCTGAGCCATGCGCCCCCTCGGCGGCGGCGCGCCGGCCGGCATGGAGCCCCGCGCGGCCGCGCTCTGACTCGCTGTGCGCCCCGCGGCCGGCGGGCGGCGGGCGGCGGGTGGCGGCGGCGGCCCGAAGCCGAAGAGCGGCGCCACGGGACCGGAGCGAGCGGGCGCGGGCGCCGCGCAGATGGCTGGGGCAAGCAAGGTCTGAGGCTGGGTTCCCTGAAACGTGACCATGTGGATCCAACAGCTTTTAGGACTCAGGTGAGCGACCCGGCTGGAGGCAGGGTGCATGGGGGGGTGGTGCGTGGGCGCTAGGCTGGGCTGCTGCTCACTGTTGCAAACCGAGGCACGGCTTCTCGCCTCCCCGAGGCGGCCCGCGTGGTGCACCCGAAGCCACGGAGCGCGGCCGCCTGCTGGTCCCTGAGGCCGGACAGAGAGAGGCAGGGAGCGGCCGTTCTCCTACGCTCCGCGAGTCGAGTGGGGTCGAGGTAGGGGCGCTTGCCCCAGTAACCTGGCAGCGGGGCTGGCCGGCGCGCCCGCTGCCCAGGGCGCCAGCAGCGCAGTGTCCTGGCCGGCGGCCCCGGCGCGGCTCCTCTCCGGAGCCCGGCGCGAGTTGCGGGCCATTGGGCGCGGTGGACTCGGGGGCCGGGGCTGACGCTGGATCTGCCAGGGAGAGCCACCGGCCCTCCCAGTTCTCGAGCAGCTTTGCCGTGGAGTTGGAGAAGCCCAGAACCCTACAGCCGCTCCGTCAGCCCTTCTCTCCGTTCCTAGGGCCCCTGGGCCCCTGAACTGAAGTGTAGTAGGAGCACAGCTGCCGACCCAGCTGCTTTGGGGTGACCTCCGGGCAGAAGGTCGCACGCAGCTGGCAGACAGCTGGGTCTGGAGAGCTTTTGGATTCTGGGGAAGCGACAACAGGCAACTGCCTCTAAGCACCTCTCACAGGCACACAGGGCTTGTCTGTGTCCGGGACCTTCCGGGCCAGTAGGAACTCAAGCCCAGTGCGGTTATGGGGCGGACCAGAAAGACCCTTCTCTGCAAACTTTGCCCACCTACCGAGTCGCTCAAGCTTCTCTGGATCCTGCCTTGGGGTCCCCAGAACGCAGTTGCCCCCTTTACAGAGCACAGTGTCTACTACCCTTGCCTTCATGTAAGGGGGTCTCTGGCCAGAGCTGCTGCGCCTGGGTCGGGATTTGGGACCCAGGTTGAACATCACAAATGGAAGCTGAGAAAGGCTGCTTGCGCTTCTAGTGTTTGTCCACTGGGATGCACTGCGCTCCCGTGTTGAGGATACAAGGGGTCGGTGGCTGCTGGAGCAGACTGCCTCAGTCACCCACCCCCACCAGCATGAAGCTGGGGAGAAAGTGGGGCCAAAGGAGGGAGGAACATGCGCGCGACCTGATTTTGAGAAGTCTGAAGGAGACTGGCATGAGAGTGTTTTCTAGCTGTCCTTGATTTGCGAGTGGTTCTGGCGCCCAGGAATACATGCTGGTCAGCATCATCTAGGGAAGACTGTCACGTCATTACTGGCATCCCCTTTCCTGGTGGCTGGGTTTGTTTGCGCTGTGGACTTTAAGAGGTTAATAATCGGGCCGATCTGCGATCTGCTCTGTGTGGGGCACCGGCTGGGCCTGAATCTTTCAGTGGGCTGTGCTAAGATTTAGGTTCCCGCAATTCTGGGGTGTGGACCAAACTAACCAAGGACATCTTTTCTGACATGAGCCTGATCTAGATGCCCTGTCTGTCTGTCTGTCTGTCTGTCTGTCTGTCTCCCCTTCTGCTTCCGACTGTCCCAGGGCTCAGCTAGATCCCAAGGCTTCCAGAGCAACCCAGTGGGATTCCTTCCCTGCCCAGAGGCAGCTTGAGCTCCTAGATGCAGCAGTCTGGCACTTGCTTGCCAGTGGCAACTTACCTGCACAAGTTGTTAGGTTGAAAGGGCAGTGCATTTTGATAATAGGGAGAGAACAAATGCCAGGCAGAGAAACCTCCTTTGGGGCTCAAAATTCACAGTTACCACAGAACAAGAATAACTGTGCAGGGACATGGCCAGACTTCCAGACATGGCTCTGTTACTGATTTTGAAGTTTGGCCTTTTAGGATCCCTCCCTGCCAGATGCTAGTGTGCGTGATCTTCTACACATATACCCCAGAGGAAGGGCGGCTACTCTCTGCAGTTCTAATAGGAAAGCTAGCCCTGTGTTTGTATCAGAGGATCGAGACGGCTTTGTTTCCTCTGGACGGGGCACACGGAGCCCAAGCCTAGGAGTTACACTTCTCCCTTGTAGCTCTTCATCCTTGCTTGCTAACTGCTCCCCACTGCACTATGGATGAGCACTGGGCATCTTGCTGTCAGGCTTTGAGCTTGGTTAGGACAGGTACCACCTCCAGCAGAGGTGGCAGAAGGCATCTCATTCTGCTTGGGGAAAGGAAGCTCCCTGTACGCCGAGGGAGGGGCTTCCTTGCTCCCACTCTGACCCAGGCTTGGTTACATCTGCGGTAGTTGAGCTGAGCTGTACACTGAGCCTCACTGCTTTAGGAGCAAAGGCAGACAGAGTTGGGCTTGCTTAGCTGTTGGGTTCTAAAGCAAAGGCAGACAGAGTTGGGCTTGCTTAGCTGTTGGGTCTCTGAGCACTCAAGGCGGGGGAGGGGGGGGCGAGGGATGGAGAGCAGGGGGAGGGAGAGCAGCGGCGGGGGAGGGGGTGCTTACTCAGCAGGCAACCCAGGTCCCCAGATCTGGCTGGCTCTGGTAGCCCATTGCCTCTGAGTCTGACCTGAGGAGACCATGACCTCTTGGGGTTGTGTGGAGTAGCTGGGAACAGGCACCCGAAGCTTTTGCTAGATTCTGTTTAGGATCAGGTAGACAGTCAAAGACTCAACCCTGGCTATGTTCCTCAGAGCCATTCCTGTCTCTTAACACCGAGCAAGCGAGCAAGCGAGCTTTCTTTCAGCATCCCTTCTGCTAGGGAGGCCCTGAGTACGTTAAGAACACAATTCACAGTTTTCTCAAGCCTTTCCAGTGTGTGCTGTGTTGTGTCTGGGCTTCCCGGCAGGGATCCACAGGGCTGCTGTCACCAGCCCCAGCATAAAGTCCCCCAGCAGCTGGGGCTGTGCAGCCAGGCTTTAGTGGATGGAGTCAATGCTTTGTCCGCAAACACTGGGCACCGGGTGAATGCTGGCTCGCTCTCATTTCCAGCTGCTGTTACTAAATTGATTGCAACTGGAATCCATCTAGGGTCAGAGGCCATGATACTCATCTGGACAATAACGACGGACTAAACGGTAAATTTGGAAGGTAGTGGAACGCTTCCAGCAACATGGGCGCACCCCACCCCTCACTTTCATCCTTGGGCCAAATGGAGGAGTTGGTAGTAGACGCCCCCTCCCTGCCTGTCTCTGTTCATTTATTTATTCCTCTGCTTCTTTGCCTTGGAGGAAGAACAAGAGCTCACAGCTCACAAGCAGCTCCAAGCTTCTCCCTGAGATGTCTACCTCTGGTCCCTCGAGATCAGAGGTAGCTGGTTAGCTTGTTCAGTCCTCTGTGTGTCTGGATCCTCCTAGGCTGGGGTCACTTAGGGGTTAGTTCCCCCCAATGACAATTTCTGACCCCCAACAAAAGCAGGGTGTTTGCCAGGCATTGCCCTGAGCATTCTTTGGGAAGTAAACGGATGTTCAGCACGTTATGGGAGCCTGAGTTCCCATACAGCCTATGGATTTGCAGCCCCAAGCTGTGGGTCTCTTGAGCCTGGGGCTTTTCTTTAGGGGTTACGAGAGAGTCACATGGTTGTGATACACAGTTG
This sequence comes from Mus musculus, assembly GCF_000001635.26. Classification (NCBI taxonomy): domain Eukaryota; kingdom Metazoa; phylum Chordata; class Mammalia; order Rodentia; family Muridae; genus Mus; species Mus musculus. Next base: position 153,478,595 of record NC_000070.6, on the reverse strand, counting down.
CTGGGTTTGCTTCAAAGGGTTACAAGTCAGTAGAGACCAAATTGATGTAAAGATTAGCTCAGAAAGCCAAATATATCCTTGATCTAGATTCCTGCGTTTGAAGTCTGGCTGGAGAGGGTTTTGCTTGCCTCCTGCCTGGCAGACCTAGGGGGAGACAGGCTAGGGGTTTGTGAGTCCAGAGCAGTGGAGTGCAAACCAGGCTTATTCCTCCTCAAAGACCCCTTCCAGGAATTCAAAGGGGCTGGTGACTCATGAAGTGCTAGTGGGGAGCTGTTGTTATGTAACTCAGCTAAGCTGCCTGGAGTATCAGTCAGGCCACAGTGTGCCCCTGTCAGAGCCCACCCGTGTCAGGGGGGAGGGTCAGACCAGCTGTAGGGATTGGTCCATTTGCTGAGAACGCTCACCATGGCGGCAAACTGCACCCCAGCCAACGTCACACAGGAGTATGTGATGTTTCTTCAGGGTAGGCCATGAGGGCCTACTTGGGGATCCCTAGTAAGCTGAGAATGGTCCCCTACGTTCATTGGAGCAGGGTGGTAGTGACCAAGCTGTGGGCAGATGGCCTGATTTAAGTGGGGCAGGCAGGTGCGGGAGATAGCTTGAAGGCGCTTCTGGCCCCTCACTTTTTACAAAAGGATCCAAGGATGATGGAAAGAGCCATAAATCAAATTCTCTGGGTCTGTGGGGTCCCCCAAATTCTCTGGGTACCAGGGAAGAGGCCAGAGCGGAGAGTAGTGTTTGAAATTGTAATTTGTGAGAGTCAGGTCCTGTGCCCCTCCCACCCCTCTCCTCTCCCTTCTCCCACTCCTCCTTCCTGGGTCCAGGGCTTGTGAAGGGAAGAGAAACATGGCTGTGCCCCACAGAAGGCCACTTCTCCCTCCTTTATCCCCTCCATTCCACTAAAGAGTTGGGTACAGAGCTGGGATTCGCCTGCTCAGATGTCATCTGTCACTTTTGCCTCTCTTGCTGGCTTGACAATCTTCTTGGTCTGCTCATTGTCCTTTGTCAGATGTTTTCTTTGGGACTGACCTAGAAGGGATAGGGTCTGCACCCTCTGGGTTCCCTTCCCCATCCTGTTGTTAGCCTTCTGGGCGATTGCTTGGGCATGGTCCCGAGTCTGGCTATCTGCTATTTCAGGGTGTCATCTCTGCTCCTGCTTGCATTTGCCCCAGGGGCTGCTGGGAAGGCGAAGGGGCAGGGGCATGCACCTTGCTGTGGGGACTGTATGCAGTGGGGAGGGAGGTAATGCCATGTAGTGACACACACATAAGCATCTTGGATTGTGCTGGAGGGGATGCCCAGGGTCCACAGGCTGACGGTCCTCATTGCTTCCTGGGAAGACCACATGGGAAAAGCCTGTGCGAGCTTAACTGTGTCAGCATGGCACAGTGCCCCTGTTTTATCAAGTCCTGCTTTTGTGCTTCCACTGAAATCCAGGAGAGAGTTTCCAGCCTTAGGCTCAGGCGTTCTCCTGCTCCAAATAGATGTCGCTGCTTCAACCTGGCTTATTGGGGGTGAATCATATCACTGGATTTTTTACCATTAGAGATTCACTCCTTTGGCTTAAAGGTTTTTTCTCCTCCCAATTAGAATACAGACATGCTCGCAAAAAACAATCCCTCCTAGTCCTTTCTTTCATGATCGGTTCAGAATGCTGAGAGGCAGTACTAAGTATTTGGAGAAAGGGTGGTTGTGGGGGAGAAGAAAGCAGTGAGGTGGTGTCTGTCTGTCTGGCAGTGGGGTTGGGGGGCAAGTGCCATTGAGTGAGGAGGGGGAGTCCCGAGGAACGAAGGGGAGCCCCAAGGGGCAGGGTGGGCAAAGGCATTGTCTGGTGTAGCAGTCTGCAGGTGCCTCTTGTCTTTCATTGTCTGCAGCTTGGGCCAAGTGTTTTTCTGCCCTCTAAGAACATAGATCCTTGCTGGTCTAGCTCTCCTGAAGATAGATTTGTGATCAGTGTATGTATGTATGTATGTCTGTGGGTGCAAAAGAGGCTGGGGGCTGGGGCATCAGTTAATGAGCTTTGGCCAGTACACACCCAAAGTGCCTTGCTGTGCCAAGCATGTGTAGTAGAGTTGTGCTGTGCCTGGATGATGCTTGCCCACTGCTCTCAATGCCTCTTGCAGGGGAAGCACCAGCTCTGCCCTCACCCGCCCTCACCCGCACCCCCACCCAACACTCACAGATCTCTTCTTACTCTTGACTTGTGCATGGGGCTCTGGTACCCACAGTCCTTTGCCCTCAGAGTTGTCACTAGCTGCTGCTGCTGCTCAGGTAGCTGTTCTGCAGAGGGTTGGGACATGCAACATGGGATGAACATGGGATGAACAGAGACTTTGTACTTTTCACTAATCACTAACTAAAATAGGTGGTAGCCACCAAGAATCCATTTTGTTTAGGCTAGATAAGTAGTATTATGTCATGATGTATCAACATAAAATCTCAAGTGTGGCTCTGTACAAATCTCAGGTATGGTGCTCATGCCCCTCTGAGGACACTAGTGACCACGTGGGACTAGCAGCCACTGTGCAGGTCGTTGTGAGAATATTTACTAAAGAAGCACAGATGAGAGGAAAGTAATTTTGTCAAAGTCTGTCCCCTCTGCTCTCAAGCCTGCCCCTAGGACAGCGCTGACTCAGCAGAGTCTCCATGGCCAGTCCTGGCGGTAGCCCCTTCAGCATTGAGGGATTCCTGATGGGCCCTAACTCTGTAGGCTGGGGCTGCACCCAAATACCATGGAGACTGGGGGTGGCCCTGATGTCTGGACCCGCAGTCCAGAGTGTGGAGCTGCTGAGCCAGGTGAGCCCATGGGTGTCTCTCCATCATTTTGAACAGTTTTCTAATACTGGGGCTCTAAGGACAGGTTGTCTGCTGGCTGTGACAGAGCCCTCCTGAGGCCAGGATGCAGTGGTGGCTGCTGGGAGAAAGAGTGACAGGTGAAGGACTTAGGTTACCCAGGGAAGGGTGAGCTGGCCCCTGAGGGAGACATCCCCAGCATCCTCCTCGGATGTGTCTAGGCAGCACTGGGATGGACCAAATATCTGCTGAAGTGATTTTACAGTGTGAGGTGCAAGGACCTCAGGCTGCCTCTCTGGATCTGCAGGCCTCATGGATCCATCTTGTTCTGTTGTACACTTAGCATCCAATACAGACACCACCTGGGGCTTCACAGAGTAGGAATATTGCACCAGAATTGTGTGTGTGTGTGTGTGTGCTTGTGTTTATGTGCTTGTGTGTCTGTGTTTGTGTGTGTGCTTGAGTATGTGATTGTGTGGTGTGTGTGCTTATGTGTATGTGTGTGCATGTACATGTGTGTGTGTGCTTGCGTGTATGTGTATTTTTGTGTCTCTGTGTGTATGTGTGCTTGTGTGTATGTGTGTGTGCTTATGTGTATGTGTGTGCTTGTGTGTGTGTGCTTGTGTCTGTGTTTGTGTGTGTGTGCTTGAGTATGTGAATGTGTGATGTGTGTGCTTATGTGTATGTGTGTGCATGTACATGTGTGTGTGTCCGTGTGTCTGTGTGTGTTTGTGTGTATGTGCTTATGTGTCTGTGTATTTTTGTGTCTCTGTGTCTCTGTGTGCTTTTGTGTATGTGTGTGCTTGTGTGTCTGTGTTTATATTTTTGTGTCTCTGTGTGCTTGTGTGTGTGCTTGTGTCTGTGTTTGTGTGTGTGTGCCTGAATATGTGATTGTGTGTGTGTGTATGCATGTACATGTGTGTGTCCTCATGTGTCTGTGTGTGTTTGTGTGTATGTGCTTGTGTGTATGTGTATTTTTGTGTCTCTGTGTGTATGTGTGCTTGTGTGTATGTGTGTACTTGTGTGTGTGTGTGCTTGAGTGTGTGATTTTGTGTGTGTGTGCTTGTGTGTATGTGTATGCTTGTGTGTGTGTGCTTGAGTATGTGCTTGTGTGTGTGTGTGCTTGTATGTGCCTGTGTGTGTGTGTGTTGGGGAGTTTGGGGATCAGTGTGTATCAGATCATTTGTTATTAACGACACCAGCTTTCAGGCCCTTCTCCCCAAAGAAGGAGACTTGAGCTATCCCAAGATGGGGTGTGAATAAGATGGTGTGAGGTCAGCTATGCTCACAGCCTGTCCTCTGCTGGTGACAGAGAGGGATCTCCAGCGGGATGGTGCACTTCCTTCTGGCCAGGCTCAGCTTCTGTGGGGTGGAACTTAACTCTATAATCAAAGGAGACAGGCACATACCTGGTGTCTGAGTACCAAAGGCCCCACTGAGCTGCAGGGGTCGTTAGTGACCACCTCAAGTATTCAGATAAGTAATTTGGTTGCAGGGAACATCTAGTGTGAAGCTATGTGTGAACCAGACAGGAAACTGTATGTTTTGAGTCAGTGACATTTGACTCTATTGGTTTCCTTAGCAGGGCATAGATTCCTTCCAAGAGCCCTAAATCCAAACTTGTGAAACCTCAGTCTCAGAGGAGCAGGTCATGGGACTCTGCTTGGGCAGATCCAAGGCTACAGTTCTCACTGACCTGCAGATCAGATTCCATCAAGGAAGGCAGAAGGCTTCCAGATGCCTGGGGCTGTACGGGCAGAGTGCCACTGGAGGAGAGGGGGTTTGGCACTGACTGGTAAGCCACAGTATAGTCATTTCTGTGCTGTTTCCAGCAATGTCTGATTTAGAAAAAGTGTAGGTTGGAGGGAGCCAGGGGTCTACACAGAGGCAGCCCAGTGTCTATAAAAGGCTGTTGAGGAATGAGTGCTTTTTTACTCATTTTATGAAACATTCTGAGATCAAAGTCAAACAAAACTCTAGTAAACATCCCTACAGACCAATAATATCTATGAAAATGTACAAGATAGCCTTTTTTTAAAAATTTACTTTATGTGTCTGAGTGTTCCTGCTTGTAGGTAAATGCTCTACGTGCATGCAGTACCCAAGGAGACCAGAGGGTGGCGCCATGTCCTCTGGAACTGGAGTTACAGATGTTTGTAAGTCTCCATGTGGGTGCTGGGAACCGAGTCAAGGTCCTCTTAATGGCTGAGTCATCTGTTTCCACAAAACTGTCTCAGTTCAGTATCAGTAGAGCAATGTCATCAGCAGGCTTACAAAAAAGTAACAAGAGAATCAAGGTTGGTCACTAGTGCCATCTGCTGTAGGAAAAAGCCACACAACCATCTTAGTGGACACAGAAAATGAATTTGATAAAATTCAACCTGTTCTCATGAATAGCAGCAGGTTTTGTTTTTGTTTTGTTTTTTCCTTAGTGGTGAAAAACTGGCTTCGTTTCTTCAGAGAAGGGACAACTGAACAATGTATGTGGCCATCACGTTGCGCAGTGGAAGCTGACGCCGGTTAGACTCAGGAGGACAGGGAACTGAAAGGCAGGCAGATAAGGAGAAATGGTGTGATTGTCTGTGTGGAAAATAATATACAATTACCGAAAAGCAATGCCTTTGAACTTCTGAATGAGTTCCATAAGGTCGCAGAAAACAAGATAAATGCACAAAAGTCAATTGTACGTCTGTCGATTGGCAGTGAACACACGGAGAATGTAAGACACGCAATGCTGTGAGATTCGGTTCACGTTCTCTTGCTGTGAAGGACGCCAGCACCAAAAGCAAAGGTGGGGAAGGGATTCATTTCATCTTACAGGTTGCAGTTAACCATTGAGGGAAGCTGGGGCTGGAGCTCAAACAGGATGTGAGTGAGAACGGAGGCAGCTGCTGACCAGCTTGCTCTCTGGTTAACATTTACCTACCTTCTTATATAGCTGAGGCCCACCTGCCTAGGGATGGCACCCTGCAGAGTGGCCTGTGCCCTCCTACACCAGCCACCATAGAAGACACAACCACTGGCCACTCTGAGGAGGCAATTCTTCAAGTGAGGGTCCAGCTGAGAATCTGGGCTACATCAAGCCGACAGCTGAAGCTGCCCAGAAGGCTGTTACCATCTTTCCTTTCCTCTGACCGATGCTGAGGTCATCCTAAGAGACTGGAAGATCTCTCTCAGCTCACAGTTACATCACTCAATCTGTTGGTCTAAGCCAGGGGTGATAGGAGACTATGGCAGGAATGGTGCAGAATCCACTGCCCACCACCTCATGGCAGCTGAGAAGGGCTGGGGGCCTGATATCTCCCCTCTTCCAGTGCACACCCAGTGACCTAACTTCCTTCCATTGCCCCAGCACACAAGGGCCAACTGCTTCTCAGGAGCATCATGGGATGCCAGCCACACCTCTGATACAGCTTGGGGACACATTCAAGTGGCTCAGAATGAAACAATTGTGGATCTACCTAAGAAAGGAGTCGACTGTTGGATCTCTGTGTCTGAAGTCTGTGCAGTATCAGTAAACAAAGCCCAAGAAGCCATGCGTGAGCAGAGGGACGTACCGTGCTCATGACTCAGAGGACATCAGTTCTCTCCAGGCTGAGAAACCTTCCTGAGCAGCGTTCCCAGCCAAAGCTCAAGAGAAGTTGTATGAGGTGTAAGGGTGAGGTTTCCACATGAAGTGAAGCCAAAGGAGTTAGGTAAAACTCACCGTATGGCAATGGTGGTGTCAGTGAAGAGGGAGACATGGTGGTCAGGGGGACAGAACAGATTCAGGAGTGGAGCCCAAGCCATGCCTGGCTGACTTTCATCAAAGGTTCAGTGGCGGGAAGAGTGATTTTCTCCAAACAGGGCTGGCACAGCCACACATCTAGTGCTGCGAAGGAATCCGGAAATGCAGCTCACACCCTAGTAAGAAGTCAACTCAGAAGGTTCACAGAATTTGGTGTCAGATGCGAGCTGGAGACCTGTAGGAAACAAGTTCTTCTGGAAATGTCTTCAGACCTAACACTGACCACATGGCCCACGCGAAGAAATACTAGATAAACGGAACCTCATCCGAATCTGAAGTTTAGGGGCTGAGGAGGTGTCCCAGTAGATAAAGCCCTCACTGCTCGGCATGAGGGCCTGAATTTGGATCCCCCAGAACCCATGTGAAAAACGAGAGGTGGGGATGTGGACCTGTGTTCTAGGGGTGAGGGTGTGAACCTGTGTCCCAGTGCATCGAGACACAGAGACACAAGAATCCATGGAGCTCTCTGGACAGCAAACCCAGCAGACCAGTAAGCTCCAGGCTCAGCAAGAGATAGACTCTGGTTTCCATGTAAATGCACATGTCTACATGCACACTCATACACATTGTGCACAATGCTTTAAAGACTGTGGCAGGACTGTGGGAAACAGTCACAGAACAGGAGTTGGTATTTGTCAAGGGTTGATCTTCTTAACACAGAATCCTTGAACCTAGAACCACACTGGCCAAAATAGGCAGTGAGCTCATTGACAGGCAGAAATGCCTAACTGACCCCAAGGCTCAAGATAATTTCACTTGGAGCGTTGAGGAAAATACGCAGGGAAACCCAGCAAGACCCACTGCCTGCCCATCAGAATGGCTGGGGAAAAAAAAACAAACTCGGGTCTGCCAAATTCTGTCAGGGATGTGGAGAAACTGGGCCACTCCTTCAGCACGGACGGGGCGTAAATGTCATGGCTGTACTGAGAAGGTCTCTGCGGGGTCTCCTGAGGATAAGCACCTGCACCTGCCACTCGGAGCGCCTCACCCTTCTTCATATGGGTGAGGGAGACCTGCACTCGAGGGCTTGCGGCCGGTCAGTGTGCAGCTCGAGTAAGGAATCCGGTGGGTAACCAGCTTCACAGAGAGGCACATGCAAACACAGATTAGAGCTTGGTAGTACAGTGGCAGGACTTACGGACACACCCAGCAGCCTGCAGGGATCTCCAGCGGGTAAATCACTCCCAGAAGGATGCATACAGCAAGAGCCACGGACCTGGCTTCTGGGGGCAGAGGGAGGGTATTGGAAGTGATAGTGGTCCCGATTTACCTCTGTCCGAGTCAGTAACCCGATTGTGTTATTTACCGTAGTCTCTCAGGATGTCACCACAAGGGAGAGCCGAGGAAGGAGTTCACGGGAGGTCGCCATGCTTCATGTGGCCATGGCTGTGAATGTACGCTGAACTTAAAAGCAGACATTTAATTCAGGAAAGCAAGCTGCTGCTGTTTACTCTTGTGTGGGAGACCCGCACCTGGAGATGGCGTGCGCCTGCGTGCTAGCCTCCGACCTCGGATCTGCACATCGTGGTGGTGGTGACTGGGAGGTGTGTGGCGTGTTTCTTTACAAGGCTGGCTGCAGATCTGAGCCGTGGAGTGGGCCCTGTGTGGCTACCTCAGGACTCTGCCTGTAAGATAGGGTGGGGGCCTGTGAGCCTTTGGCGACTGGCTTTGAGATCCGCTGTCAGCGGAGGTAACAGGTGACCTGCTGCGTACTGACAGGATCAGAAGAGCTGTCCAGGTCCTTACGCGTAAACCAGGTCAGCTCCGAAAATAGAGCAGCCATTTTGGGGTCAGTTCTGCCATCCTACATAGGCTCCCGTGTTCTGAGAGCAGACTCGGGCATTTAGAGTCAGACGTGAACACAACCATTGTCTTCTTTCCGGTTCAGGGAGATGAGGGAGGGTGCAGGTAGGTTGAGGTGGAGGCCGGCCTGGCCCAGCTCCTCACGTTTCGGTTCTAATAGGAACAAACCGGGCCAGGGGAAGAAGTCCAGCAGCACAGGACGATTGATGTCAGAAGACGGGACAAAGCTCTGCCTTGAACTTGGCCGTGGGATTTGGTGACCTCATCCGCTCCCCATGTGCGGAGACTCAGACGCCCCCGCCTTCTGCACCCTGGTTTTGTGCCCAGCTTCAATGAGGCAGATACTTGATCTACCTCATCTTGGCCCGTCCTCGTGGTACTCAGGCGAAACAGGAATGGCTGCCCTCATTCCTCCGCAGGAAGAAACAGAAGCAGAGAGAAGCAGGTTTCTTCACCTAGAGTCACACATCCAGAGAGTGGAAGAGCCTGGGTTTGAACCCAGCTTTTGAGGACTACAAGGTTCACTTCCCTTTTCCCACAGTGCCCTGTGGCCTTTGTGCTTTATGTAAAATCTGTTTCTGGGCCTCTTAAGTCAGCTTATCACAACCTTTAGGAAGAAGAGAAGAAAATAAATAACTAATCAGAATATCCCAGCTGCAGTGACAAGTTCCTCTGCCGTGTGGATTCAGCCCCAGGTGCAGCTGACACCAAATCTCAGCTCTCTGGCACCCACGGTATTTAGGGAAATGCTCTCAGATCGGGAGATTATTTTGCATCCTCTGTGCGTGCACACGTGAGTGTGTCTGGTGCGTGCGTGTACATTTCTATGACACAGACGTTGTCATCCAATTTATTTAGTAAGCAGAAGTAATCGTCACCACATCTGGGAGGTCCCTCAGGAGGGGACCCACTTGTGATGTGGTGCACGTCACACAAAGAGTGCTCAGGAGACCATGAAGCTGTGAGCTTGGCACTTGCCACGTGGTGCACAAGGCTGTCCCTTCCTGGTGTCATTTACACACTGTGAAATCCCTAAGTTCAAAGGACTTGTCAGCTCACTGAACTGGGATCTCAGCCTGGTGTAGCACAGTTCCAGCCCTGGCAAGCTACCTCCTGCTATGCCTGGTTACTCTGGATTTTGGCTCCTCCCCTGACAACCTCTAACCTGTCTGTCTGTCTGTCTATCTGTCTGTCTGTCTGTCTGTCTGCCTGCCTGGATTCCTTTGTCCTGAGATATCCTGCAGGCAGAGTCCTTCCTGTGAGTTTTGCATCTGTCTTGCTTTGTTCAGCCTCCAGGTCTCAGGGTTTGTCCATGTGGAAGTGTGTTGCTTTCATCTCCTTTTTAATTATTGAGTAATATTCCACTTTTCTGGACGTGCCACAGTGGGTGTCTGTGTGAGCATTGCCCTCACTGCCTTTGCCTCCATTGTGTTTGCACACAAACACATACACACACAAACACACATACAAACACATGCACACTTACACACATACACTGTATACTCTCATCTGCATACACACATATACTCTCTCATACACACACACATGCAAATACACACACACATGCATATACCCTCACACATGCACATTTTTCACATCTGTACACACACAGAGACATACACACTTGCACATGCACACGCATACACACATACACTCTCACACATACATACACACACTCATGTACACTCTCAAATGCATATGCAAATTCATGCATACACACACTCTCACACATGCACACACACACTCTCACACATGCACACATACACATGCATGTACATGTACACATACTCTTACACACACACTCTCACATATATGCATGCACAGAAACATACACACTGGTACATGCACGTACACTCTCACAGACACACACACACACACATACACTCAAACACATGCAGATACATGCACACTTGCACAGCAATGCATACGCACACTCACACATGCACACACGTGCATATGTATACACGTGCACACATACAACAACACATATGCACACACACACACACACTCACACACTCCTGTGCTATGGTTGCCTGCACAGGTCAGAGATGAGCCTCAGTTGTTGGTTCTTACTGTTCCCATTGTCTGAGTCGGTCTCTAGTTATTTGCTGTGCTACCTGGCTGCCAGCGAGTGGGGATTCTATTGTCTCTGCCACCCAGCTCTGCACCAGTGTGCTAGGACAACAGACACTGCTGTGTCCACTTTTGAACTCAGGTCAGGTCCTCATGCTTGTGTGGCAAGTGCCCTAGCCTCTGAGTGGATGTCCCAGCCGCTCTACTTTGTAACGGCAGATGTGGGTGCCTCAGTGTCCCAGAAAGCTTCTAGTAGTGTGTGCTCAGGCTGATGGGGAGTGAGTGGTGTTCATTCCTGGAGACGCATTCCCTACAGAGACTATTGTTTAGTTGTCCGCTTTTCCTTCCATAAACATTTACTGCCTGTGCCTCCACAGTGCTGTGTGTTGGTGTGCTTAGTCAAGGACAGAATTTTCCATTCTCCTTGGTACAGTGACACTGTGGATGGGGACATTTTAGCTATTTAGAAGATGGGCTCTTGGCCAGTGCGATGCTTGGCATTGGAGAGGAGGTGCCATCGGGGTCCTGTATAGGGTCCAGTGTGTTTCTCCCTATGATTGAGGGTGGCATGGCCTGTGGGGATGGAGAAAGGCTGTTGTAGATCATGTGCCACCTCCTGGGGGCTCTGGGGCCATGTGCCTATGGAACGTTCAGTGGCCAGGGTGATTATTTAGATGCACAGAGCCAGACAGGCAAGGCAGAGCTCCAGGCAAGTCCCCTCTGCCCCGTGTCTCCCTGTGAAAAGACACAGAATCACAGACAGGACTGTCCTTGTGGGAGGCAGGGGCTGAGGGGACCTGCTGTTATGAAAGGGAAGGCAAAGCTGACAGTCGCTCTCCTGGCAGGACAGGGCAGTCCCCCGGGTACCATCCATCTCCTTCTGGAGCTATGGGACACCAGGCTCACAGGCTGCGGCTTTCCTGGACTCGGTTCTCTTAGCTGCGGTGGTTTTCTGCACTGACCAGCCATATCCACAGCTCCGTGATGAGTGGAATTCTCAGCCCTGTGAGCTGAAGGGAAGGTGCAGGTTGGCTGTTGGTCACTCTGGGTGGCCCGAGTGGTTTTGTCTCTCTGGGAGGACTATGTGCAGTGCACACTGTAGTCCTGAGGTGATGCCCTGCCTGGTCCTGGTAGCCCATGTGGCACTGTGATAAATGGTGGCCACATTCTTGTCCTCATCCCCAATACCTGGCAATCATCCTAGTGGCATTGCTATCTTGAGGCCTATTCCTTACCCCCTTTCCAAGGAAAACCAGAGGGGCTTAGTGACTTAGGCCAGGGTCACATAGCTGATAAACAGCACAGCCAGCATGCAACTCAGTACCAGACAGTGGGTTCTGGTCCCTGTCCTCTGCTCTGGTATCTTTACATTTGTACAGACTTCCTATTGGATTTTTAAAGCATTTACAAAAATGAATACCCAGTGGATGGAGGTCGGCAGCCATGGACAGGATCTGAGTCCAGCATCCAGGGCTAACTCTCTGTGAGTTCCGTGCAGAACACACATAGGCCTCCAGGATGTGTCAGTGAAGAGGCAGGCTCCCTGAGAGGCAGTAGAGAACCCTTGTGATTATACAAAGGTGGCCCATGTCCCCAGCAGGGCCTAGTGTGAGGGGCAGCAGGCCAGGAGGAAGGAGGGCCCCATCTGCTTTTTCCTGTGCTTGGCCACGCCCTCCTCTGGGACTGCTGTGCTGTGGCCTTGGAATGAATGTCCTCCCTACCCCATTTGGAAGCAGCCTGGGGGTGGAACGGGTGATTCTATAGATGGACAGAGCCAGCTAGGACTACGTGAGTTTTCCAGGCCTTGTGTTTGATGACCTTCCTCATGGCTCCCACTTGTGGCCACCGTATCAGGATGGCTCCCTTCACCTAGGTCAACAGCGACTCCCTATTGTGTACTCAACATGACACCTGTCACTGAAAGCCAGCACGAGGACTTCTGGGAGACTCCAGGACTGTAAAGTTTTGGATAGGATAGTCTTTAATTTAATGTGCAACCAAGAACATCTGATTCTTCTGCCTTAGGTCTGAATGCTAGGACTATAGGCCCATGCCACCACACCTAGATGACATAGTGCTAGGGACAGCGTTCCAGGCTTCCTGTGTGCTAGGCAGGCACCTCCCCCACTGAGCTACGGTAAAGCTCAACAACTTGACGTTGTTCACAAACTTTTTATGTGTATGGGTGTTTTGCCTGTGTGTATGTCCATGCACCGCATGGTGTGTGTTCAGTGTCTGCAGAGGCCAGAAGAGGTCATTGGTTCCCTGAGAATGGGAGTTATAAAGAGTTGACTTGTAGATGCTGGGAATGGAACCTGAGTCTTCGGCAAGAGCATCCAGTGCTCTTCACCGCTGGGTTGTCCCTCCAGCGTCACAACTGTGTCTGTGTGAATGGATTCAAGGAGGGTCTCTGCATCTGTACTTACAAGAGACTTCCCCACATTGGGTGGAAGCTCTCCACACTACAGAACTACGTTGAGTCCTCTAAGGTGAAGACCCTGTCTCCAGCCAGTGCTCAGCCCCTGCCCTGCCCCCTCTATTCTGTAAAGAGAAAGTTCTAGGCTGTGCTTAGATGCCGAGGAGCCCTGTGCTTCCTGCTGCAGGATGCGTTGGATTCTTTAGGGAGCCAATTATACAAGGAGAGAGAGCAAGCATGTTTATTTTTACGACACTGTTTCAAAAATCACAGAAATTGATGATGGAATGGCCCCATTAGATCCTTGGTGCTGCGGCCCTGTGTCCACAGGCTTCCTGGGCCTTTGTCCAGCTCGCAGCTCCTGGGCCTGGGCTGATTGGTGCAAATCCAACCCAGGAGGTCAATTCAAGCCCCTCCCGAGGGCTCTGCTTCTCCTCTTGAGTCTTCCCAGCCCTGTCTGATTCTCTCTGTGTAGGCAACAAGTTGGACAGACAGGGAGGCAGGCCAGAGCTGGGTTAGTGCTAAGGTAGGGTAGCTGCAGACCAGGCAGCCCTGGCAGGCTCTGGCTAGGGAGAGTTGGGGAGCTGTCTTGTGTTTGATTTCATGTGAGCACAGGAGGAGGCAGTCTAGAACCTTCTCCAGAAGTTCAGGAGACCCAAGGGCTGGGGTGGGGTCAGGCAGGATTGCAGGTGCCGGACAATGGGATGAAGCAGGACTCAGACTAGAAACGGTGAGGGGGAGGGAGAAGCCCAGGAGGGCTGAAGGAAGAGGGGAGGAAGAGAAGAGGGGGAGGGGGCCTCAGGCAGGGAAGAGGAGACAAATAGACAGACAGACAGACAGATTTGGGAAGGGCATCAGGGACTCATTGATCCTGGCCTTTCTCAGTGCCCCCCCCCCCCTGTGTATTCAGTGGCTTCTGAGAGGGGAATCAGGTCCATCTGTCCCCCAAGGGGCTGGTGGGAGGGGCTTCAGAGGCAGTGCTCAGAGCTCAGTGGAACATTCTGGGGAAAGACTCCCAACTTGTAGTATGTTCATCGAGGAGGAGAGATAGATCACTGGCAGGACAGGATATTGGAAGAGTTTGTCATGTGAGAGCTGTGTGCAGAGCTCAGTGTCCTGTGGGGAAACCTGGTCACAGGAAAACATCCCAAACTCAGAGAGACACAGGGAAAATCTTGTAGCCTGGGACCCAGAGGACAGAGGCCTGACCCAGGTTGTTGCAGTTCCTCCTGGCCCCAGCTCAGTGGGCTCTGCTGCCTCCTACTCTGTCCCTCCCCCCGCCCCCGACTGCATATCCTACCCTCAGAGGACACCTGTCCCCTGAGCTATCATCCGTCACCTGCCTCAGGGATGTCACCAGGCCAGTCTCTGGCACTCAGGTGGTCACCATGACCAAGCTTGTGCATGTGAATGTGGGGCTGAGCTCCTGAGATAGGAGGCAGCGTCACTGTCACTGGCAGGAGTCAAGGGAAGTGTCTGGAGGAGCTGGGCTTGCAGCTTGCACCTTCTCTCTGTGGGGCGGGACCTGGGCTGCAGTGAAGCTGCTCTTTTGTTCTCAAGGGAATGGAGCAGGAGAGTGTGTCTGTGCTAGGTGCGTGAGTTTGCATGGATGTGGAATATGTGTGTGTGTGTGTGTGTGTGTGTGTGTGTGTGTGTGTGTGGTGTGGTTGCTATGTGTGTGTGTGTGCTGTGTGGTGTGGTTGGTGTGTGTATGTGAGTGTGGTGTGGTTGGTGTGTGTGTGTGTGTGTGTGTGTGTGTGTATGTGTGTGTGTGTGTGTGTATGTGTGTGTGTGTGGTGCGTGTCTCAGTGTGTGGTGCCCTGAGGGGTGTGGGTTGAGAGGCATCACTGAACTTGAACATCACCAGGTCCTCTACCTCTGCTCTCTCCATCTGCAGCTGCCCAGCATTCAAGTGCTTTCATTAACAGACTCTCGGCAGTCCGTTGAGGTCAGGGAATATCATTAGCCTTACTTCACAGATGGGTAAACTGAGGCGGAGTAGGGCTAAGCAATTCTCCAAGGTCTTGCAGAGTCAGCATAGCAGTCCCCCGCTGATACCAACTGAGTCGGCCTAATACTGGTGCCATCCACCACGGTGCGGCTGGGGATCAATGGCTGCTCTGTGTGCACAGGCCTGAGGCCCAAGGGCTGGAGCCTGCCCTGCATAGGCTTGTGAGGGAAGCGATGGCCTGCCTTTGTTTCTCTCACTTACACTGTGAGAGAATGGAGTCCATGTAGACTCTGGGGTTATGGGAACAAGTGCCTCATGTCTGCCTCCTTCATCCCCCCACTCATCAAGCCCGCTGTTCCAAGCCATCCTGGGTAGAATGCCAGAACCCTGGATCACACCAGGTACGGTTTATGCCCATGGCAACAGGCATGCTTGGGTTTACAGAAAGGACCCAGAGTCATGAAGACGAACTTGGACTTAGCCAAAAAGAATGGGAACTCAGCTCAATTAATACAAAGAACCCAGGTTCAACCAATGACTAGTCCCTGCTCCTGTTTAAAGTGTGTACCCCAGTGGCATTTAGCTCATCCTCAGTTCAGTTCCAAACCCTTTTGGCCACCCCACAGGCAGCTCTGCACCCTTGAGGGTTGCTGTAGGTGTTTTATGTAAGTCTTCTGGGTCTGGCCTCTGTCACTTGGCACGGTGCTCCTGACACTCACACTGTAGCAAGAAGCTTCATGCCTGCCTCCTGCCAGTCTGTGGCCACTCTGCCCACTGTCTCACACTCACCCCTCCACTGCTGGACAACCAGCTGTGCTGTCTCTGGCTGTTTTGAGTGGTGCTGCAGTAGGCATGTGTGTGTAAGTATGTTCTTCTCTTCGAAATTCTTTTTCGAGACACGATGTGACGTGCTGCTCTTCTTGTTGTTGTGACCGGATACCTGATAGAAACAAGGCAGGGGCTTGTTTTGTTCAAGGTTTGGGCGAGCGCCATCCACCCAGGAGGGGACACCCTGGAAGAACAGCCAGGAAATGGGGTACAGACTGGAATCAGGGCAGTGTAAACTGCCTTCTGCCAGCCAGACCACACTTCCTAAAGAATGGTGCCGTAGGCTGGAGCCTGAGTTCAGAATGTGAGCTTGTGAGAACATTTCAGAGCCACGGGGCAATAGGTCACCCTTGGCTTCTGTCTTGGATGGGACTGGCCTTGCTCTTCCAGGCACTGCCTGGGCACCTACACCATCCTTGTGTGTTTCGGGTCTCTTCTGCCACTCCACACAGGAACTGGAGTTTGGTGACTTCCTGAACCTTCTGACTAGTGACAGTTCAAAGTCAACTAAGGTCCCTGGGCTACCCCACTGAGACAGGCCCTAACCCCTTAGCACGCACAGGTTCAGCGTGGCCTTCCTATCGTTTTCTTACCTAACCGGTCCCCCTGGAGGGAAGCAGCATTTTATAAGCTCTGTGCTAAGCAGGGATTAGGAGCCATTTGGGGAGTGGATTAGCACAATTGCCCCTGGGACGAGTCCTCCTCTTGGCTTCTTCTGCTTTTTTTCCTCACCCTGGGCCTTAGTGCTGAGCCTCTCGGTCTATTGAAAGCACCTAAGCTGACATTGATCCTTTCGCTCAGCACCAGCCCGGACCCAGGGTAACGGGAATCTGTGACCTGGCCTCCATGAGCCGGCTGCTTCTGTGCACTTGCACACCCCGGCTTGAGAGCCTGTCCCTTGTCTAAGAGCAGCTTTCTTATTGACTGGGCCCTGCACTGCTTGGTTCTCTGTGGTTCTCTACACAAACTGCCAGCGGTAGCATCAGCTTCGGAGTCCCTCCCAGAGGTGGGACGGGGATCTTCACATCTGCAGGCTCCGACTCCGAGAACCAGTTGGACGCTCTGCTCAGGAAAAGCACACACAAGCAAGAACAGGAGCCAGTTATAACCAGAACCTGGGGAGAGAGCGAATGAAAACAACCGTGGGCACTGAAGTTTTCCCAGAATGCTTTTCAGGGAGGCCCCAGCATTCAAAGCGTTCTTGGAAGTGTCCTGCTGCAGGGACACTTGTGGCTTTGCAGGAGTTCGATAGACCTTCCCGGAGAGTTCTGTTGCTCGAGGTGGAGCTGAGTGATGGTTGTGCCTCCTACAGAAGAAGCAAAGCAAAGCAAGGCACAAAGTTTAAGACTGACACCATCACCACCTGCGTCATGATGATGAATTAATATAAGAGCAACCACAGCTCCTGGCAACGGTGGTGGTGTTCAAATTGTACCTCCCACTGTGTGCATCCCCTACTGTGCACAATCCTCTCCCTTGGTCCTCACTCTGCCTCCCATCTTCAAGGCCTTCAGAACCCAGCCCTTCCCGGGGTGCTGAACCCAGTTCGGCCCCTCAGTTCTTTTCCAATGCTCTTCCTATCTCTGAGTCCCCATCGCATCCCTGTCCATCCAAGGGCATTGGTGTGAAGACCAGAAAACCACTGACCTTCCATTCTAAGAGCAATCAGTCTGTCGCTTGCCATTGCTTCTGCGAGTAGGAGCAAGCAGAACCCCTGGTTCTTAGGAAGGTAATGAGTGGGAATGTGGCACTTTAGATTGTTCTGTGCTATGTCTATCCACAGGTGCACACTGCCCCAGCTTGCTTTCCCAGGAGCTGGTAAGAACAGACCTGGAAGCCAGTGCTCCAAACACCACCCCTCACTTCCAGTCAGCACAGTATCCTGAGGCCTCTGTCACCTTCTGAGACTCAGAACTGCTGGAAATCTTAATCTCATGTGTGTATACACCGAGTGACCTGTCTCCACAGTCCGTGTTGTATGCAATGATCCCAAAGCCCTCAGGGTGACTTGGAATATACCTAGCAATTTAAGTCACATTGGCCTCTACTATGAACTTTATTTCCGCTAGTTTCTTCTGGGGTTGTTGGGCCCCAACTCACCCCAGCACGAAGGGGACTGAGGTATGGAAGTAACAAAATCTACCAGACACACTGCTTCAACCCCAGAGCCCATGGGCACAATGCAGTGACATTGGACAGAGCTGGACAGAGCTTCAGTGTGGGGCAGTGGGCTGGCACCCAGATTTCACAGCGGTCTACATGGGGGTAGATAGTGCATTTCACTGTGTGTTTGTTTGAAGCTCGCTCTCCTGATCCAAAGCCCCTGAGAGACACGGGAGAATCCAAGGTGGAGGGAGACACTTCCGTGAAGGACGGGCTCTCTGAGGTTGGAAAGAGGCACCTGCAGAAGCGGCTCCCCAGTGTGTGGTCTTGTAAACAATGCAGGAGGATTTCAGGTTCCACTGAGGTGCTCCACGGGAAACTGCAACTCTGACCAGAATAGGTACTTACTGTCTTGTCTCACGTCATCATGTAGCACCTGATGCTCAGAGTGAGTCTGGGCAGGTTTGGCTCAGGTTCTCTCCTGCTGGGCTCAGGGCCCTTCCTGGGCTCAGGGTCAAGGAGAGGCTGCAGTGGCTATCCCAGGAGGCTGCAGGATGCTCAGGCCATATCTTCTCCTCCCTCCTGCCTGGGATTTTTGGATCCCTGGCAGAGAGTTTGGTGCAAAAGAAAGGCTCGCTTCGTCTCTGTCTCCACGGGCCTATTTCTGTCGTGCGGTCTGCCTCTGCTCTTCCTTTTTTGACATCCAGCGTTTTCAAACACAGATTTTGCACAGATCCAGTGTGAGTCACAGGGCTGGGTGGCCACACGGAGAATTCCGGAGCGCAGGCTGCAGCATCTTCCTGCAGGCGGAGAGCACCGCCCCCTTTGACAGGGACAGGGGCAAGCACCTGCACAGGACAGAGGTGTGTGATGACCGACCCCGACCGGCACAGCTTTGTTCCTCCTCGATGTTCTGAGCCAGCACTGGGAGCACTCCCCGACACCCCGACTTTGACACCAACCTTCTGATACTCTCTGTAGCTACTGGGGTCCCGGGACCCTCAGGGTCCACTACAGCCAAGGCAGACAGGAAGCAAATACTGCGATAGTAAGAGCTGTGGCCTGCCATAGAAAAAGGATAGGGACCGAAGTCTGCTGGGAGGAAAACTGTGGGGCAGGGTTCCAGAGTCTGGCTGTACCATCTGTGGAGTGGAGATAGACCTCTTTCCTGCCTTGTTCTGTGGGAGACGGCACACAGATTTATGAAGCTCAGCCACGTAGACATGGCTGAAGACTGCGTCACCAGCTCTGTCCCAGTCTTCTGGTGGTTGAGGACCTAGTGTGTGATAGAGACAGTTACGTTGGACAGGACAACCCGGCAATTCATGCCTCCCAGGAGCTAAGGGCAAAGACTTCTGGACGGTTAAATTCCCCACCGCCCAGTGTGCCTTGTGCCAGAGACCAGGTGCTTCCGAACCTCACAGTCCACAGTGGGCAGTCAAAGCCAGCTATGCCGCCTGCAGAAGAGTTGGGGGGAAGCCACCAGTTCTGTTCTACCATCAGCAGGACGTTGCTGACCAGCTCTCCTCAGGTCAGACACCCATGTTCAGGAGAAAGCCTCATACAGCCTGTGAGCCACTCACTGCCCCATTTCACCTGTCCTCCTGGCTTCTAAGATACTGACACCCTGCCCAGGGAGCTGCTTTCTTCTGGCTTCTTGTTGCTGTGAAAACAGAGGCCAACGTCGTCCCTTGTTTCATTTCCAGAACCTCCATATTAGTCACGCTCCTCCCAATTCCTCGCCTCCCCGTACACTTGCTCGTTTGATTAAAAAAAAAAAGTTCTAAAAAAAAAGATGATTTGTGTGAAGGGAGTGAAAACCGAGTTTATTTACGACAAATCAGTAGAATCCAAAACTTTGGCAAAGAGCTCCAGAAGATGCTGCTGGCGGCCGAGGCGAGCCTGGTGCGTCACCGAATGTGACGTTTCCGGCCCAGCTGGATTGAAAAGCCTCTGACCTGTCTCTCTCTCCTAGGGCCAGATGCCTAACTTTGCAGCATCTCTTCTTTCAGAGACAAAAAGCCAATACCACTGAGGTGACCCCACAGAGCCACCAGCTCCAGAGATGGGGAGAAAATGTCTTCAGAGGCACCCAACTCAGAAAATACTGGACCTGGGGATATGTGGATGAGGGGCTCTTGGCGAATAGATGACCCACTTGTTTGTCCTCTGACCCTGGGGACAGCATGCTCTCAGACAGGTCTTTTCCAGGCTTCTGAACAAGCCAAGAGATAGGACACCCAGGAGGAGGGGCACAAGGGGGAAGTGTTACTGGATTTGCCCAAAGCAGGGAGGACAGTCGCAAGGGTGTTAGCTCCAGAAGTCAGCAGAGAGGAACCAAATGCTGTGGTCAGCAGGGCCACCAATGCTCTTTCCCAAGGTAGGCAGGTGGCAACCCAGCCACAGGAATTCCCCGAGCACTGTCTTGTAACTGGATCTTAAAAGCCGAAGAAGGTGTGACAGGCAGAGTGCTTGAGTCCTCCTGGCTGCCCCAGGCTGACCTTCACCCCATCTCTATACTCTCAGCTTCCCCTGGTTTTCCAGGGCCAGGTGGCTCCATCTCTGCCCAGAGGAGGGCTGCCATGCTTCATGGTTAGCCCATACTTGCAAGGTACTGAGCTAGCAGGATGTTCCCTGGAGAGGCCCCTGAGCTCCTGACCCACACTCCTGACACTCTGTTTTGTTCCTTGGAAGAAACAGCTAGGCCAGCTGGTTATTTCAAAAACCGTAGAGAGAATATTCTAGAAACAAGAATAGCTCCCTCGGGGGCTGGCTGCCCAGCACTTTTCTTGGCTTGCTAGTTCCTGCCGTGCGTGCAGGTCCCAGGTTTTCTCTGGCCATCCTTTCCATGGGACCTGCCACCATCTCAAACTGCCCTCCTTGGCTGTAGGGCACCCAGCTCATCTCTGGTGTCTACTGCTGTTCTTCACAGAAGGACAGGTGCTCTGGGTGTGTGTGTGGCTTTGTTGGTCAGCATTTCCTGGGTCCCAGTGCCTGGCTCATGCCCCCTTCCTCTTCCCTAGTGGTGTCCAGGCACATGCTGGCCACATGGGTGGAGGCTGGCTAACATAGGATGAGAACCTGTGGACAGCTCTTCATCCAGGATGGCGGCAGCTTGGGAAAGCAGAGGGTGGGGAAATCAAGGCCATAAAAGCTGGTATTCCACATGAGAGGGATGGCTCAATGTGTGTGCAAGCTCCAGGCTATAAAAGGAATCATGTAGCGGGTCACACAGCAGCCCGGGCCAGTTCAGAGTAAACAGTGATGTCATCAGAGAGTATGTCTGTCAAGGAAATGAGCTGTTCACGGTAAGAATGCAATTCCCCATCCGAGTAAGCAAGTTAGTCCATGGTCGGCATGTGTCAGGGACCATGCACATGCAGTCTACACAGACTGTGGTCTTGTGTAGGTCTCTGCTTTGTAGGAATCCAAAGGGTAGAGGGTTCCAACCTCACATCCAGCTTTCATCTTCGGGTATCCTGGGCTACACGCCTTCATTTGTAGTAAAGGGAGTCTTCATGTGGAAGAAAGGAGCCTCCGTAGTGGCTGGATGGTGGCCTCCTCTTCCCTTTCCTAGGAGGAATTCTACTCTGCTCTCCTGGCCTGCTGGTTAAGCCAAGATGACAGATGTGGGGGAGGAGGGGGAGAGGGAGAGGCAAGGAGGAAGACATTATAAATCTCTTGACACCAGAGCTCACCATGCTGGGCATGCAAATGGTGCCCGTTTGCACGTGGAGATAGCTCAGGATAGCTCATCTTCCAGGATGGAAAGGTGATACAGTAAAACAGGGAATAGCATCTCTTTATCAGGCCTTGAGCTAGCAAGACTTAGAAGGTCCCCAAACTGAAGGTGGCCAGGTGGCCAGTTCCTTCTGTAGCCACTGTTGCTCTAGCTAGGTCCCAGTCCACTCATTTGAATACAGAAGACCTGTGGTGGGCAGAGCTCCTTGTCTGAGTGGAATGAAAGTTTTCTCTGGTGGCTGCATGAGGTGGTGTGGGCTTAGTATGCCCCCAAGGGGCCATTGATACTTCACCCCCACCCAGCAGGAACAGGCTCCCCCTTTGCAGTGAGGGTGTCTAATTGGCTTTCTCACTGAGTTTTGGGGGTTCCTTGGAGCAGACAGTAAAAGGTACAGCCCTAGAGGAATCTGTAGAATGGTTTAGACGTAAGTGCCCAGGCAGCTTGTACTTTGAACCTCTGCCCTTCTTGGCTACATTGTGCTTTGTCTGTCTATCTGTTGCTGCCCGACAAACTACCATAACAGGGTGTCTTGACATGTTAGCCATGTGACACGTTAAAAACAGGCGTGGCTCATCTGGGCACTATCCAGGGCTGAGGCCAAGGTGTGGGGTCAGAGCATGGACGAGGCCCAGCTGGGCATGGCTCAGGGTTACATCAAAGCTGGCACTTGGAGTTGTGGCCTCAAGCGCCGTTTGGCTGATAAGGGTGGTTGCCAGTCTCTGACGGTGTTGGTGGTGAGCAGGGTCTTAGAGGCTGGCTGGCTGGGAGGCTCTGTTTTATAAAAGCTGTCAGCCCCTCTTCTTCTGGGATCTTCCAGCCGGGAATTTAGCAGCAGGAAGATGGACGTCGTAGGTGATAATGTCACTTCGATACTCGCATCAGTTCTGCTGTAATTGATCTGTTCATTATGAGCAAGGCACGAGTCCCACCTGCACCACAGGAAGGGGTCTGTGTAGCACGTGAACCTTGGGTGACTCACCCCCTTGGGCAGTTTGTCTGCAAGAGGTCACTCTCAGTAGATGAAAGAATTAGTGAACTGAGTCATATATCCTTACCTTGGTCAGGGCCCCTGCTGTAGTTAGTTTTCTATTGTGATAAGAAACTATGACCAAAAAAAAAAAAAAAAAAAAAAAGAAAAAAGAAACTATGACCAAAGCAGCTTAAAAAAGAAAGAGTACTTGGAGCTTATGGCTTCAGAGGGTCAGAGTCTATGATCATTACAGAGAAGAGCGTAGCAGGCAGGCAGGCAGGCACGGCACTGGAGTGGTAGCCAAGAACTCACATCTCGAGACAGAAGCATGACTCTGAGAACACACTGGAAACAGGGAGAGGCTATTGAAACCGACAGCCCACCTCACAGTGACACACTCCTTCACTAAGGCCACACCCTCCTCATCCTTCTCTAACGCTTCTACCAACTAGAGATCAAGTATTCAAACCTATGAGCTTTGGGGGTCCATCTTATTCAAACCACTACAGCCACGGTGGCCCCAGACTCCTGGGACTGCCATCATGAAAAGCTGCCTACTGTGTGCTGGTCCTCTTGCTGTGAGCTGTGGGCAAGGACTCCCCCAGAAGATGCTGAGGAAATCTTCCTGCTGCCACTCTTCTGCATGACCAGTGGTCATTCTGGGTGCTCCGTTGCATGATCTCCCAGTCACCGCCTCTTCCCAGGAGGCTTTCTCCCATCATGCAACCTGTTTTCCTTCTGTAGAGACATACATTGTCTTAGTACCGCAGGGTGCATATGTGTCCACAGACCACTCCTGACCAATGATGGCTCAGCTGATGACTTCCTCCCCACTTTTCGATGGCGTGAATGTTGTACACTTTCAGTAGAAACTGTGTATTGGATTTTTGATTTTGAAGGTTGGACGGGTGAGAGGTCTCTCTGAAGGCACTAGGCAGTCACCAAAACTCAATAGGGTGCCGTGTTATGTGGTTCCATAGACAGAATGTCTTCAATGCATTAAAATTTTATTTATTTATTGTGATGGGGGGGGGATGTGCCATATGTGTATATGTGTGTGTGTGTGTGTGTGTGTGTGTGTGTGTGTATGTTTGTATACCGAGAGAATTGTGTAGGGAAAAGAAAGATACATAAGTGCTCAGCTCTTATCATAGCAGAGCTGTCAAGTCCCAGAATTTTCAGCCCAGCAGCTGGAGAAAGAGTGGAGCTGTCTGCACAGCTCCTGTCTGATGGTATGAAGTCCACCATCTCAGCTGGAAGGATCAGTGAGAAGAGAGCCCTCCATGCTCCCCCTCTCTTCTTGTGGTCCTGTACCCATTGGTCAAGCCTGCTCTGACCCCACTGGAAAGGCACCAGCTTTGCTCACCTATGAGCTCAGGTGCTGCTCTCAACAGAGACACCTCACAGACCATCCAGAGTGACGTGTGACACCTGCATCTCAGTCACGGGGATACAGCTTGTCCTTGGCACCACTGGGCATAGGACCTCCTCAAGATGACGTGGCCTTATCTTTGCTTAGGCACATTTCAGAAGACGCCATTTCCAAACATGGTCACAGTCTGAGGATCGGAAAGCAATGATGGGATGACACTCTTGGGCTCGGTGTACAGTTGTGGGTGGAGGAAGTGGCTGAGCAGGGTTTGAGGCAGAGCCTTGTCCAATCAGATCCTTTTCATCCAGGCTGCCCGCTCTGCCTCGGGGGATGCTAGCAAATGAGCCACCCTGACAGAGCCACTGGCACCGTCCTTAGCTACCGTATTCACCCTGATGTCCATCTCCTCTCTCGGGAGACTAACCCCGAGTCTGGTGGTGATGCTGTGGGTTGGTGCCTTCCCGGGAGAGGAAGATTAACAGCTGTATTTGCAGGTGCACTGGAGTTTTTATACAGACATAAAATCTGTTTCCACCCCAGTTAAATGGTGAAGTTCAATGTCGCGTAGCTCCTTAGGCTCCTTGACTCCATCGGGGGGTGTCTCTTCAACAGTGTTTTTATATGGACTTCTGGCTGAAGGGAGTGTAAATGGCCCATTTCTCTTCAGGATTACACTTTACTGTCTTATAACCTGTACGATATATGAGCTAAATAATGGGTCTTTGGCATCAGAATCTTGGAGGATTTGGAAATACAGCAAAGATAGACTTTTGAGTAGGTTCTGTTTGAAATAAGAGTGTTCGCCAGCACCCAATATTGGCTCAAAATCCTGGGGGGGAAGAGTTAAATAAATCAAAGAGACAGGTGCAGTTTTTAGATTAAACAGCCAAACTCATACAAAATCCCTTTGTCTAGACTGGACAAACACGGAGTGTTATTTGAGACACTTTGATCAAATGCCCCACTGTTAACCCACAGCCCGCTAAATGCCCACAGTGTTTGGGGAAGCCCATGTTTGGGGCACCTCGGACAGTGTGCAAAATTGCCCCAGACTGTGACAGGGAGGAGTGCCAAGTGGGTCACTCTCAGCATCCCTGTGACCGGCCCCCAGCCAAGGGAAGAGGCTGAGTGTTGGACACGCCCGCACAGAGCACAGGCGTCTGGGAGGTCCAAGGAGGTAACCAAAGGGTCTGGGGAGAGACCCAGTGGGCAGTTTTCTAGCTCTAGGAAGGACTAGGGAGCAAGACTATAGAGAGGCTGGACCCTGTCTGTGGTCAGTGTTTCTTCCTCCAGCACGCAGATAGATGGGACACACAGATACACTACTAGCACAGACTTAGAAACTGAGCTGGGGTGAGATGGCTTCTCCTTCCACCAAAACTCTGCTCTCATCCCTCGCTGTGGGATGAGAGGTGAGGGAGCACCACAGAGGTGGAGGAGCACCACAGAGGTGAGGGAGCACCACAGAGGTGGAGGAGCACCACAGAGGTGGAGGAGCACCACAGAGGTGGAGGAGCACCACAGAGGTGGAGGAGCAGGAAGCTGCACACCTGGGCTCAGGTGAATTGAGAGAGGAAGTCAGTAGCTCCCAGTTCCCGGCACCCCCTTGTGTTCTCTGTGCTGGCCTAGGCATCCAGTGCTCCTTCGGCGTTTGGAGTCCAGAACTCCATGACTAGACTCCACCTGCATTTTTACCAACTGCTGGAGACCCAGCTTTTTAAATGGAAGTTGACAAGCCTCCAGGGTTCAGGACCACCTGCTGCGTGACCACAGGCGCATTTGCCTGGTCATCAGTGACACAGTGACTTTCCCATCAGGCCTTGAGTGATGCCTGTAGCACTGAGCTGGAAAACCCATTCTTGAAGACCCCTGAGTCAGGTCCTCAGTGCCGTGGGTCTGTGAGATAAGAGGTTTGTTAAGGACAGATGTGACACCCACCTCCCCAGGAGAACAAGCTCATGGGGCTGCCTATTTCCTGTAGTTCAGGATCCCCGTTTTCCCAGACTCTTCTCATTTGAGGTATGGCAACGTCCCTGAGATGAACTATGAGTTTATACATCTGAGGTGACTGCTACCCCACAGGGACTCAGCCTGGGCAGTGCGAGAGTATCCAGGTCTTAGGCTACACAGAGATGGGAGTGTGGTGGAAACAGAGGAGAACACAGGTCGAGGTGGAAGAGAAACAAGAACAAGGGGCTGGATGCCCAGGATTGACCGAGGATCAGTGAGTGTAGAGTCCAATGTGAGCATGGAGCTAAGGTTCTCTGCCTGCTTTGGGCTGGAAACGCACCTCTCAGCTGTGTGGTAGTGAGCCCACTCCCTTGAGTGACTCTCCGTCTGGTTCCATCAGCTCATCTTCAGACTCAAGAGTTAGAAAATATGCAAAGGAGCAGGCCAATGCTAGGGAATCAAACTGCCTTTGTAGTCGGCTTGGGGACACCTGGTTAGCAAGCTGTTGGGGGGATCAGGGTGCTGCTGGGGTACTCTGTGGAAGTGAGAAGTCTCAGGTGCACTCACACATGCCCACTGTCCCCCTGAGGCTCTTCCCTGATGCTGAAGAGGAGTTGGGCCTTAACTTCCAGATAGACAGTCCTGTCTCTGCCTCCTTGGGCTTAACACCAAGGCTTAGAAATGTCCAGGCAGATAACTGAGACTGGGCAGCTAAGATTCACCCGGCACAGGTCCCTTGGCTAATCCATATCTTCTCCCCATAAGACTGTTAGAGAAGCTGCAGGTTAGCAAGGGAGTATAGAGGTCCTGTCTCAACAGGATGGTCCAGTGATAGACATGGTGAACAGAGTTAGAGAGCACACCCCAGGCCCTTGTCTTTTCTGTCACTGGAAGCTACCTTGGCCAGGGTAAAAATGGTGGCACACAAAAGCCAACTGGGCTACCAGCTTCCTCCCTGGCAGAGCTTCCCTGGAGAAGTTTGCAATAGCACCCCCACCCCGCCCCTTGTCCCTTCCATCCTGCATGCAGAGCCTGTGAGAGCCAGCCTTCCGAGTATATTGTTCGTGTGGATGTGTCCAGCACCAAGGGCTGCAAAATGCTCCAAGTTCATAAATCATTAGAAACAAGGACGCAACCTTGGTTCTCGGCACTGCCAGTACACTCCTAATCCAATCGCGAGATGGAAGAGCGGCTCCATTTGTATAATTCCCTATGAAAAGTCAGCAGATCTTTGCATTTTAAATGCCACCCATACAACCTCTCCACAGGGACAGCATGGCCTCCTTTTGATGGAACAAGTGTCAAGCAGAAAGGACATAAACAAAGCCTGGTGTAGCTACCTTCCCGGGGACATTTATTTAGGGGTCTTTTAATGCCTAAACCTGCAATGATTTCTCTGGAAATGCTGTCCAAGATGCTCACAGTGAGCATTTCATGATTTGTTGGTGTTGGAGCAGCCACAGTACAAACTATAGATGCTGATCTGTCTTTAAGCTGTTGCTGGCAGCAGGACCCCATTTCTGCTGCTGCCCCTGCCCAGGTGGTGACAGAAAAATTCAAGGAAGAATGTATGGTAGTGGTATGTTAGTTTGTACTATGGGGCTATCCACTCTTCTCATCTTCTGGTACAGGTACCATTCATGACTTTTAAATAGCCATCTGGTCAACCTGAGACACAAACCTGAGATCTACTGGGTTTGTTGTTGCAAGCCTATGTCTCAGAATTGAAAGGAAGTGTCAGTTATATGAAAGGGCCCAGACAGCCAGGGGGACACATGACAAGCCTTCAAAGACCCCCTTCTTTAAGGGATGATCTCTGTGTCCTCCCGGTCTGCATGTTGGTGGCAGATGTCCATCTGTGAGGAGTCAGCATATGCCACACAGCGACAGCTGATGGCTGTTATGCAGAGTTGGAAGAGCTGGTCTCCCTCTGACTTCTTCACTGAAGTCCTCGGGGGCCCCTCTGTGGTGCCTCTCTGTCACATTACCATAACTGAGTTAGTGTGCTCAGTTGCATAACAAGTTGTCACAAATCAAGAGTCTGATGTCAACAGGAGTTCATTCTGTGTTGTACTGGAGGCCTGGAGTCCAGAGCAAGAAGTCCTCAGGGCAAGACACCCTTCAAAGGTTCTGAGGTGAGGGGCTCCTTTCTGTCTCTGCCAGTCCCTGACAGCTCTTGGCCAGCAGCCCAGCACCCATCTTTATTTGCCCTGTGCTCCAAACTTCCATCTTTATCTTTTGAGAGCACAGACCTAAGAATTTCAGCCCCTCCTCCCCAAATGGCATAGAATGCCCTCCCTGCATTGAGAGTAGATGCTTCCCTTTTTAATGGTGTCTCATTCACAGATGCAGGGGCTTACAAGGGTATTGTTTTTTTCTGGAATGACGTAGCCTTGTGGAGTCTCCTCTCTGTTCATCCTTTTGGTTGTCCTTTAGCCCTGTAGACATCACAGGGTGCACATGTCCTGACAGAACAGGAAGAAGCACAGGAGCCAGGGCTGAGCTAAATGTTCTTACAGTTCAAAGTCCGATTCCCTCTGTGCACTCTGGCTTCCTCCCTTCGGCTGGTCCGACTCAAGGGAGCTTCTTCCTGTGCAGAAAATACCCTATCACCATGTTTAAGTTGTCCCTCCATATAAACATATAAATGCATATAATACACGGATACAAACACGCATATATATACACATGTGCATACATAAATATACACATGGGTATAACACATTCATGAATATGACACATAGATACATACACATATGCATATATACGCATGCATATATACATAATTATTCATACATAAAGCACATAGACATATTTGTACACTCACACAAACATATATGCACATACACGAATGACCATATAATCACATATTCACATATGAATGCATATATGTACACATAAACATACACCTGTGTGCACATATGCTCATACATATATGCATGTAAACTCATATGCATATACATACATGCCTATGCCAGATAAATATACACAAACACATAATGTACATGTACGTGTAAATATACAATGAGCATATAACACATTTACACACTTAAGCACACATATGTACTAATTTACATACTTGTACATATAGATAGAATTACACACACATATACAAATATACTCAAATACATATATATATATGTATACACACATATACATAAACATATATTGGACATATGCACACATACATATATGTAAATAAGCAAACATGTATATATACATATATACACACATGTGCAAATATATACAAGCACATGTTTACACATGCAGATGTACACATATGTACACATAGCCATATATACTTACATTCATATGCCATACACACTTATAAAAACATGTGCAAACATATAGAAGCCCAGCGCAGGCCTCCCCACTTTTCTCAGTAGAAGATAAGCATTAGGGATTTATTTTCTCTCCTCTGGCCAATGGCCTCAACACCATGAGAACAGACTGCTTCCGCGAACACTGAGATTCTAGAATGTTCCCAGGATATGGCTGGGCCTGGCCTCAGCACTGCTTCAGGAGTGAGGGAAACCTCATATTCTTCTTCCTCTAAGGTATCATACGTGTCAGTTTCTAATGATCAGCTGGAATCAGCTCAGTTTGGGGACGTTACTCTCCACACTGGAGACACACCCATCACAGGGCAACCTGGTTTTCCATGGTGCCTTGGACTCATTTCCCATCAGTCACTGAGCATAGCCAACTCCACTGAACAGATGGAGCAAGGCCAGTCCCTCCACTGGGCTTTCTTCCTGGCCATTGTGTCTGGAGGACCACATGCCCCTGTCTCTTTTGTCTCTACAGATTCTATCCCAGAAATGTGAAGAATTATTCAGTGTTTCAAGTTAAGATCACCCCACAGGTGTCAGTTTGAGGGCCCCAAACCCCTTGAAACCAGCCACCAGCAGCCACCACTTAGACTTTATTTTAGGAATCCAGGGATGATTTTGCTATGTCCTGTAACTGTGTGTCCCAGCGGATATCTGAAGGTTAGTGGTCCCTAGGTTATTGAGCATGGGAGGTACAGGGATACCTGGCTCCCTTCATCTTCTGTGGTATACTGATTCTCTGTGATTCTCTGGGGGCTGGGCAGGGTGGGGCGGTAGCAAATGAGAATATGAAGGAGTCTGTGGGTGGCCTGTAGACAACATGGGCACAGAGCTGGGAACGAACAGGGGACTCCTGTGCCGCATATGTACAGACAACCCGACGGCGTACACAGCATGGCAGAATTAATCAAGGTGGAGAATGGGCCAAGAGCTTTGAGCGGTTACAGAAGTTTGTATTTTCAAGAACAGAACATCCTCATCTAGATTAGATCTCCGGGGCAACAGCTGATCACTGCTGGTTTACAGAGAGGGCGTGGCTGCTCCTGGGGGAAGGCAGAGGGGTCCATGTGAGCCTGGCTCAGTGAAGTTCTGTAGGAGAGGGAGGAGGAGAGGAGAGGGAGGGAGGGAGGGAGAGGGAGGGAGGGAGGGAGAGGGAGGGAGGGAGGGAGGGAGGGAGAGGGAGAGAGAGAGAGGGAGGGAGAGGGAGAGAGAGAGAGAGAGAGAGAGAGAGAGAGAGAGAGAGAGAGAGAGAGAGAGAGAGAGAGAAACCTGTTTATCCCCAGAACACTGTGTGTAGGGTGCTGTGGACACAAGTGAATGGAGACCCCAGGCCCCATGGACAGTGACAGCAAGCTAACCACACAGACCTTCCAAGCCAGAGTCTCAGTGGATCTCTCATTAGGTACCCTGAGTTGGTTCGAACCACAGAAAGGCTGCAGTGAGTGGATGACTTCTGGGCCAGAGGGCAGGAAAGTCTGCATCAGACAGGGGCAGTCTGTGTCTTACCAGATGAAGCTGCCCTTCGCCCTTGCTCTCTGTAGTCTTGGGTTGGCAGATAGATAGGAGGTAGATGTGTGGAGTGTGTCAGACATAGAGGGAACTATGGGTGTGGAGTCACAGTGACAGTAGGCACCTGCTATCAGGACTGCTGCCTTGTCAAGGCTAGCGCTTTTCATGTCCAGCATCCCCGTAGATGCAGTCTCTCGCCATCTGGTGACACTTGGCCCACCCAGGGTCTCACAGGCTGCATTCTGAGCTCTTGGTACCCTTAACTTCCCACCCTCACCCTAAGGGCAGCTTTGTATCTAGTCTCTTAAGCCCAAGCTTGGAGCAAGGACCATACAGACTGTGCCTAACCCTTTGTACTGACCGAACGCAGGCTGGGGGACAGAGGAGGAAAGGCAGGAAGGCTGAAGCATGCAGGTGACTAGTGGGAGTCTCTACTGAATGACACCTGGGGAGGCACAAACACCTCCGTTCTAGTCTTATGTGGGGAAAGCAGCTCTTCACCAACAAGCGATTGGATCGCCTCTGGGGAGAAGAGGCCCTCTGTTTGCGGCTTCTCTTAATGTTTTATTCTCCAAGATCCTCTCAACCTGTGAAGCTCATGGGAGATCCTTGCACATCTCATTCTTCAAAAAGGGAAACCGAGCCTCCTTCTCATCCACCGGGCTGCCAGTTTCTGCAACAGTCTAATGTGTCCCCAAGAGTGAAAGGCTGGAGTCAGCACACAGGTTCCTGCCTTGCTGTGCAATGCGAATCCCTGCTCACTGCACATGGCAGAAAGAAGGGCTTAGCCTGGGGGTCTGAGAACCTCCTGTGCCCCATGTCTCATTCAGGAGTGACCAGAGGAGTTTGTACAGCAGGGCCTGGGACTGTGGTGTACAGTTCCCAAGACTTTGTGGAAGGAACGGGGCATCCAGACCCATCTCTGACAGCAAAGATGCAGAGAGAAATGCAGGGAATTTCCTACCCTGAAAAAGGTTTCAGAGACAATTACCGGTAAATCAGAAGGCCACACGGGTGGGAAGCCAACTGATAACAGTGGTTAAATTGTTTTTCCCCTGCCAAAGAATTGCCCGATTAACCACTGAATACACAATTTGTTACAACTAAAATACCCATTTTGTGATTTAATATCAATGGGAGAGAAGCTTAGTGTAGTCCCGCCTACGAGTAGACAAAGGGCTGGCTCACAAGGACCCAGAGGACAGAGAGAAGGTTGTCCTGGGGGGGGGGGGGTAAGGACTCTGCATGGGTCAGGAAAAACTCAGGTACCAGGGACCTTTACTACCTACTCCTGGAATCGAGTCAGATAACACCGGAGGGGACACGGCAGCCAGATACAATGGGGTCTTTAATATTAGGCTCGACTTCAAATCTTTGTATGGGAAAAGAGATGCCCCTGAGACTGGAACTGTGCCTCAGTTTCCATCTCAGGGGCCACAGTATCAGAAATGACCTTGAACTTGTCCTGAGAACAAATGTCTACTTTGTGTCTTGGTTAAAAAGAAGTCACAGCCACCTCTGGGAAGCCAGGCTTCCTCTCATCAGCCATCCAGGCAGCAGTGTGCTGACTCCAGCTTGAGGATCTGTGGGGACATGTTAGACTGCAGTAGAACCATAGGCTGGGGCTGCCCCAGGGTCTAGCAGAGGTGGCTGCAGCCTGAGAGAGGTTAATGTTGCTAGACTGTACATGTCCACACTGCTCTACTGGGTAGCATCAGACTTCCTCCCTTGACCTCGAAAGCTGTAGCTTTCATCTGCTTGTTGAGTGCCCAAGTCCTGGGCCTGGGGGACAGTTTTTCATCTGACTTCATCCTTGATGCTGGGACGCTTTTCCAGATGGGAAACACTGAGAGTCTAGATAGCTGTGAACCACGTGGTCCACAAAGTACAAAACACCTCCCTAGGTTGTCTCAATTCTGGTGGTAAAAGGAGCCTGTGTGGGGAAGCTGCATGTAAGGCCATCTTGGTTTATGCTGGCACCACCCAAGGAACCAGGACTGTGGGGCAGCCAATGCTCTGAGCAGTTGGCCAGAGCTGGCTTCTGTCCAGTGCACAAGGACCAACTTTGTAGCTGTTTACTGTGCTCTCCAGCACTTAGTGCTTAGAGTTGGTCCCAGAAGCATCTAAGGGCTTTCTGTGCATGATGAGAAACCATGAGCATATAGGATCCCCATGGAGAGCAACGGCGTAGAGCCCAGGGTGCAATTCTGAGACCTGTGTGCTAGGAACAAAGAGAGGAAGGTCCAGCCTCAGAGTCAGGAGCTGTGAGACTGACAATCTGCAATTCCTTCTTACAAAAATGACTAAGCTAAGGCCAGGATCAGGGCACCTACAGTGCCCCATCAGGCTTCCAGGCAGAGGGTTCCACCTGGAGCCGAACAGTGTCTGGTTACTCTAGAGCAACCTTCTGCCCAGAATTCTGTGCCAAGGCCAACTAGACCCACAGTAAGGTCTTTAGATACTGTGCATAGGGTAGTTGGCAGGGCCAGCGCTTGCCTGAGATGATGACTCTGCCTCTCAGCCCTCTATTATCCAGTGTCTCTGGAGTGCTGAACACATAGGGTCCCTGCACGCTTGTCCTGGGCTGGATCTAAGGGCCGAGAATAATATCCCACAGTGCTAGATTTGTGGGGTGATCTTGACCATGAACCCAAGGTGTTAGGCAAGAATCCCGGAGGCAACAGACAGCACTTAGGAGAGGCCCTACAGGCATCAATCCTTGACACCACAGAGCAAACGCAGACAGCCGCCCAGGGCTGTGTGAGGGTTCCCTACTTCTAGGTTCCCGAGGCGTCTCCCATTCCATGTAGACCCTACAGATCAATCCCCCCTGTTCACCCCAGTATGTTCCTTCTTAGTCTTTGAGAATCCTCTCTCCGACGAGCCTTCGAGGCTTGTCTAAGAAGAGCTGAATCACTCCAGTATGCTGACTGGCTTCTGTTAGTTCTTGAGAGCTGAAACATCCACTTCCTTAGGGGGACTATATGCAAGAGATCTACCCATCTTTTCACGCATGCATCCAACCTTCCACTCATCCATCCACTAACCTACCCATCCATTCATTCGCGAATCTATGCATCTATCCATCAATCGATTCTCCTGTCCACCCACTCATCCATCCATATATCCATTCATCCATTCACACATTAATCTACCCATCTCTCTACCCACCCACCCATACATCTGTCCCTCCATCCGTGCATTAATCTACCCCCCCACACGCACTCATCTACCCACCCATCTATCCCCCCATCTACTTCTCCAGTCAACCATCCACCTGTCTGTCCAACCCTCCATCTGAATCATCTGCCCACCCAGCTGTCCACTGTGAGCCATGAGGCAGACAGGAGTGGAAGGAACGTGAGCACTCAGTTCTAGAACCTGTCTCAGCACCCCAGGTGCTTCTTATGTGACTGCTGAGTAGCATCAACTAAAAGTGACTGAGCGTGATTAGCAGTCATGAAAGCATAATTAATATTATACAAGAACCGAGCTCCCTGAACAACTACCTTGTGCCCTTCTACTCTGTGCTGCCTTCTCTTGGGTCCTCAGAGACCCAATAATAATAATAATAATAATAATAATAATAATAATAATAATAGTAATAATAATAATGGCCAATACTGTAAAGAAGGAAAAGGCCACATACTCTCGAGACAGGTACTGACCAGGTCACTCACAGGCCTGTGCCCTGATCAAAGGCACCAGAAATGGCTGCAGGATGGTCCTTCCTCGCCAGTGAGGCTGTCCATGATACTCTGGGCTTCAGGGGACTGATTCATAAGAGCAAGAGAAAGCCTTGTTTCGGGGGGGGGGGGAGGTTAAGCCAGGTACGGAAGGGGCTCACCTTGGGGACCATTGGCCACCTGCTTGGCAGTCTTCCTTTTCAAGCTGAGAGTTCCATGATTCTCAGTATGAGCCTACCTTGGGGACAAAGGCACAGTCCCAGATCACCACAGGTCCTGTGGATGTTAGTCTCATCCTGAGGATGAGAAGGCAGTAGTCGCTGCAGATGGTCATGAGCCTTAGGTCAGGCTAGAGCTTATAGGCGCTTGACTGAATTCAGTGTCAAGATAGCCCGGGGTCTTTCCTCCTGTTGGGACCCTCTCTTTGGGGCATGTATATGGTGCTGTCTCTATCTTCCCAGATCTCTCTGCACACCAGGCTGTTTCTTAACCTCACCTTAGAGAGACACCTCAACACAGACCTGGGGCTGGCCTGGTGGGAAGACAACGTTCAATGCAGTCATAGTTTGGTATAGGAGCAGACATCACATCTGGTGACAGGAGACCACCTCCTGTGGTGATTGTCACAGAGTGGTGAGCTGGAGGAACAGTAGAGCAGAAAATTCTGGAACAGATGTGGGCCCCCAAGAAGGGTCTTTCAGGGAAGAGATTGCCTAGTGTCACATAACGTCAAAGGCTGAAGGCCTGTTTTGGAGCTTAAGTGTCAGTATATTTTCTTCAGTCTCTCTCCTGAGGAATCTGACCCTGTTCTCAGCTTCACACCTAGAAAATGCTCAGTGCCAACAAACACCACCTGACCTTTCTCTTCCTCCTTCAAAACAGTATGACCAGCGTGCTTGGGAGAGACCTCCATCACCTCCCCTGTCAAAGGGCCACTTTAGAGCCAGAAACCTTGTAGTGTGACAGTGTGTTAGAGCTTGGGGTTGTGGTGACATGCGGATGGTGTAACATGGGACCACCCATGCTGATGGCTGTGGGGGGGAGGGGTTGTCTGTGGCTTTAGCTGTTCAATACGGCATGATGGAGGCTTCTCTGGACAATGGCCCCTCACCTTCACCTACGATACAATACGGAGGGTTGACTCACCGGCTCAAAGCATTCCAGATCATGATGTTAAAAACCTTTCTAGAGGGGAAAATTCACAATGAAAGAAGCTAGAGGTGCCTATGGAGGGGCTCAAGACCAGCAAATACTAGAAGATTGCCCACACTGATGCCAGAAACATTAGGGTGCATTGGTGCAGGTCAGCAGGCATCCAGACCCAGCCTCTTAGTCCTCTGGTCAGCAAGAAAATACCCTCCCAGGACCTAGTGTCCCCCGCATCACATCCCAGCCCAGAAACCTGGGCCTTTCAGGAAATGCCGTTGGGTTTCGAGGCTTCCAGAATGAGTCCTGTGACACCTTTATCCCTGTGACACAGGATGGCGTCACTAAGAACCTGGCAGTTTTGATCCCAAGGGAACTGCTCCTGGGCTGCACAGCTGGCCCGGCTCCACGGTGCTCTTTGGAGGAGTAATTACCCAACGACTACATCTTGTCCCCATGCCAGACAATTTCTGTCCCAGAAGCTTTATGCCGTGGTGTGTTCCTGCTGGGCTCCTGATGCTCCTCTGGGAGACTTCTGCAGACAGCGAGCTGTAGGGAGGTGACCAGACCAGAAGGGATGCTCTCATGGATGAGGCTCCAGGAGATATGACGATGATGGGAAAGGGCAATGTAGGGGGTGGGGGTGGTGTGTATGTGTGTGTGTGTGTGTGTGTGACCTGCATATCTGTGTGCACATACATGAGCTTGTGTTTGCACACATGTCTTATGCATGGATGGTATGTCTATACATGCGTGCATGGTTTGTGTATGTGTGTCTGTGTCCTGTATGTTCTCTCCGTCTGTGTGTCTATCATCCTGTGACTGCAGGTCTACATGTATGTGTCCATCCATGTTCTGTGTCTGCAGAGGTGGCTATGTTGGGTTACATGTGGACCAAAGATGAGACTAGAGTATTTGGGTGAAGGAAACTCCGGAGCCTGGGATCATGGTCGGGAATCTCCAGTAGGTGTTGAGAAACTCATGTGAGGAGACTTTTCTGACCCAAGTTCTTTGTTATGAGACCCTCCACTGGCATTTCAGTCCAGGCAGCAACTAGAAAGACATTCTTGGAGCCACAGGTCTCCTCTGGGCCTCGTTCCACACACTGTCCAGACAATGTGGGTTACACTGGACTCTTGGACCTCTGCAATAACCCTGCAGTCTCTGCACTGCCCCCTGCCTCTGCTGTAATGCCTCTTTTGCCTCTGCACTGTCTCCGCTGCCACTGCAGTGTCCCCCCCCCCCGCCTCTGCACTGCCTCCCTTGCTTCTGCACTGCCTCCCCCGCCTCTGCAGTCTCCCCTGCTTCTGCACTGTTTCCCCTGCCTCTTCACTGCCTCCGCTGCCACTGCAGTGTCCCCCTGCCTCTGCAGTGTCTCCCCTGCCTCTGCACTGCCTCCCCTGCCTCTGAAGTATCTCCCCTGCCTCAGCAGTATCTCCCCTGCCTCTGCAGTGTCTCCCTTGCCTCTGCACTGCCTCCCCTGCCTCTGCAGTGTCTCCCCTGCCTATGCACTGCCTCCCCTGCCTCTGCACTGTCTCCGCTGCCGCTGCACTGTCTCTCCTGCCTCTTCAGTGTCTCCCCTGCCTCTGCAGTGTCTCTCCTGCCTCTGCACTGTTTCCCCTGCCTCTGCACTGTCTCTCCTGCCTCTTCAGTGTCTCCCCTGCCTCTGCACTGCCTCTCCTGCCTCTGCAGTGTCTCCCCTGCCTATGCACTGCCTCCCCTGCCTCTGCACTGTCTCCGCTGCCACTGCACTGTCTCTCCTGCCTCTTCAGTGTCTCCCCTGCCTCTTCAGTGTCTCCCCTGCCTCTGCACTGTCTCCGCTGCCACTGCACTGTCTCCCCTGCCTCTTCAGTGTCTCCCCTGCCTCTGCAGTGTCTCCCCTGCCTCTTCAGTGTCTCCCCTGCCTCTGCACTGTCTCCCCTGCCTCTGCACTGTCTCCCCTGCCTCTTCAGTGTCTCCCCTGCCTCTGCAGTGTCTCCCCTGCCTCTTCAGTGCCTCCCCTGCCTCTGCACTGCCTCCTCGGCCTCTGCACTGTCTCCCCTGACTCTGCACTGTCTCCCCATGTTACTATAGGGTAGATGTAGCCTAGAAACCAGAAGAACACTTCAGGTGTCTAGCTGCTCTGGCCACCCACCGGGTTCATCCCTTCCCAACACTTCCCTGACTACATGTCTTTCCGTGCTGGCTGCAGCTGGTCTGGAGATCATGGCTTGCCATGGCCAGATTCCAGGACCTCCTTCTTACTTCCAGCCGGTGTAGTGAGGCCCTTCACAGGAACTCTGCCTTCACTGCCTCATCCCTAAGTGCTAGGAGAGGCCCATGGACTCACCCTGGCCTTCTGGCTTGAGGAATCGCATCCCTGTCAGCTCACAGCTACCTAACTTCCATGCCATCACAAGCCTTTGTCCTTGGGGCAGCCCCTCTCGGCTCACGGGTATGGTTCTTCCTGTCTCTGTACTGTTCTGGGAGTTTAGGGGCTGAAGACAATCACCTGCCTCTCCACTTGTGTCTTTGCCTGTTTTAACAAGTTCCTGGCTGTGTTGGTGGACTTTGCAAATAACAATGTAGCAGTTGCAAGACTCAAATCAGAAAACTCCTGAAACCGTGAGAGGCGGCCAATGGGTGCTGCGGAAGCTGATGATTAGTAATGAGCTGCCAAGCTGTTCCCTGAGCAGTGGCTTCAGGCA
The DNA here is from genome assembly GCF_000001635.26 of Mus musculus. NCBI lineage: Eukaryota > Metazoa > Chordata > Mammalia > Rodentia > Muridae > Mus > Mus musculus. The sequence goes on along the minus strand of NC_000070.6, from coordinate 153,440,447 downwards.
TGGACTGCGAACTGGGAGGAATGTGCTGGTTCCAGTGCAGTAGGACCAAGGGTCTCCAAGTAGCCCAAGTCCCTCCCTCAGTACAGACTGCTTCTCAGCCTCCCAGGAAAGACAGACTGCCTTCCAGGACAGACCACAGACCACCTACTTCTCTGTGCAGCATCCTAAGATACATCCCTGTAGAGAGAGAACTAGCTACCATTTTTTGCCGATCCTTTCCCCTTCAAGATGAGAGTAACAACAGCACTTCCTCTTCTCGGTATAACCGAGTGAGGTGAGAGAGTCGCCGAGCCTGGCGCCTGCCATGTTGCTATTGCTCAGACTCTGTAGCAGCTATTTTAGGATCCTGCCGTCTTTTCTCTCCACGCACAGCCCTCAGCTGTTTGGCTTGCCGTGGTTACATACACATGGTGCTGTGGCTCTCATGCTTTGCACGATGGCCTAGAACCTTCCCTCAGTATCTTCCCAGCCAGATATCCCTGCCCAGGAGATGGTCTGCTGTGCTCAGAACTGGTCTGTGATCTGCTCGTGTGCCTGCCCATGCTTAGCTGGAGGAGCTATTTCCTGACCAGGCTCTGCTGCTCTCTCCCAATGCTATGCCTCCCCGGGTTGCATCTTTGAGAATAGATTTAAGCTGAGGACCTCGGTTGAGCACAGGAGCTTCCCGACACACCAATCCCACAAGAGGGTTTTTTTTTTTTAAAGGCCGGAAAATTCCCCATGGTAACATGCGAACGGGTCTTTGCTCCCTGGCCCTATGAGATTACTGAAGATGTGGTTGCCAGACTGAGACCGGATCCAGTGCTTTTGTGCCTGGCTCTGTCGAGTCTGTCCTTTATCTGTAGGGAGATGGAGAGGGCACAGGGCTTAGCCCTGGGGGTAAGTCAGCTCATTCTGGGAGGCCTGACTAGGACTGTTGTCCCCATCTGAAGAGGAAGGCTCAAGGCTTGTAGCAAGGTAGCCGGGTAGATGAGCAGCCGACAACACAGAGAGAGTGCAGCTGTGACAGGGGATGTGGGAACAGCAATTGAAATTAAGGACCCAGCGGAGCTGCAGGCACTTCAGAGAGCAGCGGTCCCCATGTCCCACCGTAGGATTTCTGCCAGGGGGGACGCTTTGCCGGGTCACAGCAGTCAGGGATCAGCCATAGGCACAGGAGACTCCCCACTGCTGAGACCGAGAACATTGCCACCCACTGTCCTGCCCACCCACAGCCTGTCACTTCGCTCCTCCAGAATGCTTGCGGGCACGTTTCCTGGGCAACCAGAACGCCAGCGTGTTGCTACCCTTCAGTCTCCTTCAAGCACCTGTGAAGGCTGTGCAGCTATGTCTCCCTGTTCCTGGAGTCATTGTTTGCTCCCGGGAGGCAACAGGGGCCTGGGCTTGATTGGTTCCAAGAAGGCAAGAAGTCACAGGACCCCAGAGCATCTACAAAGAGCTTAGCCAACAGCACTTGGTATCTCCCAGTGTGCCTTGCAAAGAGCTTCCTGAGTTTGCCCTGCTTTGTAGGTAGGGAAACTGAGGCACAGAACAATTATGTAAATTCTCCCATCTTCCTGCTACATCGAGGCATAGACCACCCTCTGACACTGCCTTCGCTCTTGCCAGGATGTTCTAGTGAGAGCAGTGCTTCACCTCGGTGGTCCCGTTTTACAAACTCACAACTTTGGTGCCCCCAAACTATCAGAGCCCAACTCCTGGCCATCTGTACAACCCCATTGTCCCATAGATCAAGTGCATCAAAAACCAGAAAAACAAAACAAAACAAAACAAAACTGGCACAGTTAAAAGTAGCCTTGGGAAGTCAGAGGCTGTACACAAGGTTAGGTGGGGTCTTACGCAGATTCTAAACCCAAACTAACAGATTGGTAATACATCATGGGGCAGCAGCTGTAGGGTGGTGATGAGGACGAGCCTGTGGTATGTTGTCGCACCAGAGGAAACTGCGGGGAGAGTTCCTGGAATAAGTTGTTCTCTTGCAACTTCTGTGTAAAACTGGAAGTATTCTGAGGTGAACAGGGTTCTTAGCAAGTTCACAGAGGTGGGGAGCAGCCAGGAAGTGGCTGGGTATGGAGTCGTGGTTCTGTCCAATGCCATTGTGAGTCCTAGGTAAGTCCTAGGTGAAGGGCTATCCTGATCAAGCACGAGAGAGGCGGATTTACACAAAACTGATCAGACAACACATCTTCCAGCACTTGTCTCTGTAACTCTCTCCCTGAGCTTGTTCCCAGCCTGTCTAGGCTTTACTGATCATGGAAGGTTGGATCTGGGTTGAAGGGAGGGAGACCCCAGATTCCACACTCCTTAGCTATCTTGTGTTGGTGGTGGGAAAACAGAGCCTCCAAGGGAGGAATCAACAAGTCTGGACTCTGGCTAACATCTACAGCAGACAGCACAGCAGGGTGAAGGGCCTGGGTAACACAGCAGCTGCAGCTCCTGAAGTAGGCTCTGAAGCAGAAGCAGAAAGGACAGGCCACCTCCATGCAACACCTGAAGTTTCTAAGGTAACCCTGGCCACACAATATCAGGGCTCCACTCTTCCAAGAGAGGAACCTGCTGTCTCCTGTTTCCGGGGGAGCACATGCTGCCACATCTGGGCCCCCAGGAGGGTGTGTCTGTGGGTGAGGAGATGTCTTTGTCTCCCTTAATTGACAGTGATTTTCTTCCGTGGAGAAACTGTATGGAAGGGAGTGAATTGAACCTCAATCCACTGAATCTTATTAAACCAGTCTTGGGGAAAAGTGATTTCAATAAAAATTTAAAAGGAAGAGAAGCGAGGAGCCGCAAAGTAGCAAATAGAGGCGGACGGGAGCCAATGGTGCACACAGCTTGCAGTTCTGCGTTTCCTCTGCACGGTGTCCTTGGAGATGAACAAAAGGTGAGGCTGTCTTGAGCGTCCTCCTCAGAGGGACGGGTGTAGATCTCTGCGTTCAAGCGAGGAGGGACCTTAACTCCTGGGGATTCCCGCTAAGCCCACTCCAGTCAGACTGAGTCTCCACAGCATTCATGAACCTTGCTTGTGACTCAGAAGGTTGGCAGGAGGCTCTCTGGTTTGCATCCAGGGTCCAGGATCGGAAGGTCGCAGAGAATCCCCACATTGGTTCCTATTACACACACACACACACACTCCTCCCTCTCTCTCTTACACTCTGTCTCTCTCTCTTTCCTTCCCTCCCTTCTGGGTCCAGTTCCCCTTTGTTGTTATTGAGATGTAATCTACATGCTATTAAACTCACTGCTTTTCGAGGGCATGGTCCTGTGGTTTTTGTATATTCATAAGGTATGTAGCCACCACTGCAGCAAATTCCAGAACATTCCATTACCCCTAAATGAACCACTCCAGGAGCTAATCACTCCCAAACAGTCCCTCTCCTGTGCTCCCCAGTAGCCACCAACCTCCCTGAAGTCTTTGGGGGATCCTTCATTTATGTGTGCCCCTACTCCTGACTCCTTTGCCTTGCCATGGGTTTCTAAGGCTCCTGGTATGTACTATGTGCCTGGATGTGTCCCGTGTGCCTGTCTGTTGGGGGATACTTGTGGGGTTTACATTCTTGGCTACTGAAGACACAGGAGCATACAGCTATGTACTTTAGGACGGTGATCGCCGCACCAGTGGTAGCTCCGGTTTTCTCAGGGATCAATGTTGTCTTCAGTCCCAAGCCGGCTCAGTCTTACTGTGCACATGGAGGCCCTAGTCCCCCAGAGCCATCTTCATACTTGGTGTGACCTGTCTGCAGGGGCCAGTTCAATGTCCTGGGGTTTCTGCCTCGCCTCCTGAGTGAACATGTGACCCATTGGTGCTGATGAGTTATTAGTTGCAAGGCCTCGCTTGTCATCTGGGTGGAAGGCACACAACTGACAATGCCTTGGTGCCTTTATGAAGTGGGGTCAACAGCTTCATGTTGTAGCTGAGCACAACTGAGGGCCCCTCCCTCTGTACCAAGCCCCCCCCAGCGGGGGGGGGGGTGTTTTGCAGGAGGCCTGAGAAGAGGAGGTGCTAATAGGTTGGTAGATTTACAGGAGTCCTAAATCACTCAGGCATGTCCCCCGCAGACCAGAGTTGTCCCTGACGTCACTGCTGTGACATCAGGTCCCTTATAGGCCTTGGCATCTCTACTGTCTAGTGGGGCAAGACCTGGTCCTAGCTCACAGCCATGTCCCCTGGGCTGCCCTCCATTTCCCCTCTGAGCAAATGCATCCCTTTATAAGGGAGCCCCTGGGCTGAGGGGAAGCAGGGTACCCTCCTCCCCAGCCTCACTGCCATAGTTGGGTTTTCTGCATAACAGCTGGGTGTCTTGGAAATGAGAAGGTTTCTATGGTAACCAATTACAGCCCATGATTGGTGAAAAATCACAGAAATATCCTGTGTGTGAAGTTATGCCGGGGAGGCAGGCCCAGGCTTCGGTACTGAGGTTTTAATTTCCTGGGGTGATATTTCTCCGAGTACTGATGGCAGGCTTTCAATATTTTCCAGCCAGCCTGCCCGATGGGGCTAGGAGAAGCCTCGAGGGGCCCAGTTGGGGGATCTGGTGGGGGCCTGGTGGCATCTGGCAGAATTTGGACCTACTGAGTTCTAGTGAGTTGTGATGGAGCCTGCTGAGGGCAGGATTGGTCTAGGGGAATGAGAAGGGCCTAGTAGGAGGTCAGAGTGGAGCTACTGGGGTCTGGATGGGTCACAAAGAGGAGCTGGGATCAGGGTACTGGTGTTGATGGGGCCTGGAGAGGCTTGGGAGGATCTAGCAGGGCTTCCTGGACCCAGTGGGGCTTTGTGCATTCTTGTGGAGTCTGGTAAGGCTAAGTGGATCCCATAGGGATATGGTAAGACTTGGTGGGATCTGAAGGACAGACTAGTGTTCCAGTGAATCTGGTAGGATCTAATGGGTCCTGAGGGACCCAGGGGCCCTAGTGTAGCCTGGAGGAAATCAGTGGGGTCTGGTGGGGTCTAGTGGGGCCCTGAGGGTCCTGGTAAGGTTTGGCAGTGACTAGTGGAGCCTGGTTGGGTTTGGTTGGTGATGCCTAGAAGCAATGGCAAGGCTTGGTGAATCCTCGAGGACCTAGGCCCAGTGAGGTCTCACACCTACTCAGAGCCTCTCATTACAGAGAGGCAGCCACCCAGCCTGATACACAGGCATGGAGAGGACCCGAGTCCTCACCAATCCATCTCCACAGGGTCACCCGAGGCTCTGAGGAGATTGCAGGGGAGTCTCACACTGGCCTAGATCTCACCACACAGCAATGACAACCCTGTCCCTACTGGAGCTCGGCTGCTTGTGCAGAGGAAGGACACAAAGGTAGAGGTGGCGCAGAGACATCCACCTAACGAGTGTGTCCTCCTTCCTCCAGCAAAGCTCTTTCACGCTGATTAAAAAGGCAGGCTGTATTATTTGGGGACCAGTCCTTTTTGCTAATTAGTCCTAGCAAACTCAAGCTCCTTTCTCAGGGACCACCTCCTTCCCAAGCACTGATGCGTGTCAGTCTCAGGAACGTGGGGGTTCAGCAACAGAACAAGCTGAGAAGGAACACAAGCACGCTTGAACAGTTAAATACACTGAAGGGCAAACAAGGACATGCTTACATGCTTGCACTGACATAGATCCACGCTTGTGCGTGGTGACCCGTAGAGATGTACAGATAAGGTACACTCACCAAGGCTCATGGATACATGATACACACAGATATATACATGGACGGATGTAGTGACACCTTCTTGTCTCTCACACCCTGAGGGAATACTCACACCCCTGGGGAGCACTCATGTCCTGAGGAGCACTAACACCCTTGGGAAACACTCACACCCCTGGGGAGCACTCATGTCCTGAGGAGCACTAACACCCTTGGGAAACACTCACACCCTTAGGGAGCACTCACACCCCTGGGGAGCACTCATGTCCTGAGGAGCACTCATGCCCTTGGGAAACACTCACACCCTTAGGGAGCACTCACACCCCAGGGTAGCACTCATATCTTGGTGAGCACTCATATCCTGAGGAGCACTCAACACCCCAAGGAGCATTCACACCCTGTGGGGCACTCACACCCTTGGGACCACTCATATCCAGAGGAGCACTCACAACCCAGGGAGCACTCACACCCCAGGGAGCATTCAGAGACACACCATGCCCACACACACTCACACACACTGGCACATACACTCACAAACTCCCTCTGACTCTCATGCACAAGCAGTCACACCCTGACACTCCCAGACACCCACCTGCCTGTGCTCCACCCCCTGCCAGCACATGCATCCACGTGGACCTCACCTATATGTACAGTGGCACACCCTGACACATGCAGTCACTTTTCAAAAACAAGAACAAAACCACACACCCGTGATACCTTATAAAGGAAAACAACTCCTCGTGTGTTTCTGGGCCTGTTGGGCTCAGCTGTAGAGGCTGTGGTGTGGTGTTCCCGACGCCCTGCACCCCTCTCCCCCAGCAGCCTCTGGGGAAGTTTGAGTTTGCTTCTAACTTTCTGATGTGAAGTTGATGCCGAGCCGACTTTGAGTGGTGTCTATAATCAGTCTTCAATTACCTATGCAGGGGGAAGAGGGAGCGTGGGCTGCATCTTCCACGCCTGGCTGCGTGGGTCTGCACGCTGTTCTGGATTTTCATGTGGAGTTTTAGCATCCATGGGTCTCGAGGGGACTTGTGCCCAGCTAGCAGAGCTGCCCATGGACGCTGGGTCGGGGGCCTGTCTCAGCAGGCGTCAGGGAGCTGTTACTGCTCTTCCACCTGCCCCCAGCAGGCTGAGCATCAGTTTCACCTCCTGCCATGTCTAGCCTTTCTGTATCCAGCCCCATCCAGTCCCATCCAGCCCCAGCTGGCATGGAGAGTTCTCCATAGGGCATCTACATCGGAGATGAACTGGAGAGGGGTGAGTGGGTGGGTGGGGGCGGAAATATCAGCAGATCGAGAGGCTGGTATCAAAGCTTCCAGTTTCCCCTGAGTGGCAATCAGTTCCCACAGCGACACCCAGGGAAGGGCAGACATTGCCGCTTTGCCTGGCTGTGTCCAGGTGGAATGCAAACAGGTGTGTGTTCAGCTCTGACTACTAGAGGCTCCTGGTGTTTGGGAAGAGCAGAGCAGACAGGCTCCTAGGGTAAATCCTTCTTTCTGCCTCATGGCCTGAGACCTCTTCCCTCACAGACCAAAGGAGTCAGCTGGTCAGTTATGATGTGGAGATGCCCCAGCTCTGTGGAGTGGATGATGTCATTACCGTTGGTATCAAGCCCCTGGAGTCTCGGCTCCGTTGTAGGCAAGTCTTCAAGGGCATTTTTCAAGATGGACAGGGGGGACTTTGGTGGCTTAGTCCCTTGCCATGGAAGGGCTCTTAGGTTAGCACCCAGGAAGTGCCTGAGCTGGAAGCAGCTGTCTGTCACACTCCGCGGGCACTGTCCTTCTGCCGTGTAGAGAAACACTGTGCGCATGGGCTGTCCCAGAAGGCTTCTGGAGTCCTTTGCAGGCTCAGATGAATTCTTTTTAAAACCAAAGTCTGTCCCCCACTGGTGGGGGAGGGGAATAAATGTGGCCCTAGTCAGAGCCCTCCTGATGCCCCACTGCGTGCTCACCGCTCTGCTGTCTCTCCTCAGCTCCATGTCTATCCGCTGGCCCGGCCGCTCTCTCGGAAGCCATGCCTGGATACTGATAGCCATGCTGCAGCTTGCGGTCGACTTCCCATCCTGTGACTCACTAGGCCCTGGGCCCGAGTTCCGGCTCCTGTCACGCCCACAGAGGCCCCAGCGGCTGTGGAGTCTGCGAAGTGGACCCCCAACGAGGCTACCGACACCGGCCTGGAGTCCCCGTGCTGCCCGGGCAGAACGTGCCCACGGACCCATACAGATGCAGACTCCCCGTGCTCGGAGGGCCCACAGGCCCAGGGACCAGGTAGCCACCCTCGGACCCAAAGGGGGACTCACCAAGCCCCCAGCTGCCACCAGGTCGAGCCCTTCCCTCGCCTCTGCGACGGCCTCATCCTCCATAGTGACTGCTGGGGCTGCAGAGCACCAGGGCCTCCTAAGACGGGGTAGGAGGCACACACATGATACAGAGTTCAACGATTTCGACTTCCGTGGTGGCAGGCCCACGACAGAGACAGAATTCATAGCCTGGGGGCCTACGGGGGATGAGGACGCCCTGGAGTCCAACACCTTCCCTGGTGGTTTCGGCCCCACCACGGTCTCCATCTTGCAAACACGGAAGACAACGGTGGCCACCACCACCACCACCACCGCGGCCAGCACGGCCACCGCCATGACACTGCAGACTAAGGGGGTCACCGAGTCCCTGGATCCCTGGAAAAGGACCCCTGTTGGGGTTAGCACAACGGAGCCTTCCACTAGTCCCAGCAGCAATGGGAAAGACATCCAGCCCCCGAGGATCTTAGGGGAGACCTCAGGTAGGAGACCTCTCTGTGTTTCTGCTCTGGCTTGGGGACAGGCAGGATGGAAGGTAGTTTGGAGCAGGGAGGCACTGAGATGTGCCCAGAAGTGTAGTTTAAACAGGGGCAGGGAGAACGGTTGAGTGTGGACTGCAGGCGCAGGTTGGGTACCGTGAGTGAGGACAGGAGCTTCAGTGCCTCCCTACACGCTAACACCCAGGCTGCAGTCTCCTGCGCATGTCACATCCCAGTGTTAAGGGACCATATGGTCTTCAGAACTCAAAGAATGGCAGCCCTTCGGGGCTGGTTAACTGCTAGATGGAACTGTCCTGTGGTTAGGAATGACCTTGGACAGCCAGGAAGACTAAGGCCGGATAAGAGGAAGAACTTCCAGTGCTGCTGACTGAAGCTCTGCACACACGGTTCAGCTCTGCCCTCGGGGATGAGTTGGGGGAGGAGACAAGATGCAGGGCTTTGGCTTGTCCCCCACCCTACTCCCACCAAAGTCCTCTTCTTTGGCTGTGTGGACAGTCGCAGCTCCTTGGATGGAGACATCTACTTCTGTGTGACTCGGTACACCTTCTTTTGTGCCTTATTCTCTAACGGCTGTAACAAGAGTAGTCCTGGCCATGTCCCAGGCCAGAGTTTGTCCCTATGCCAGCAATTATAGGGGAGAGAGAGAGAGAGAGAGAGAGAGAGAGAGAGAGAGAGAGAGAGAGAGAGCTATCAGCTAGAGCCCCTCCCACAAGCCCCAGTGTCTGCCTCTGCTGACAGGAATGCCCATGGTATTGTGGAAGTTCAGAAAGGCACGCGGTGGGCAACACTTTCCACAAACAGCAGCGTTTGCTGACACTCCAGAGCAGGGAGAAGATCCCAGAGCATCAGAACGAATGAATGTCGGGTGATGAGGAGTCACCTCCTCAAGGCTTGAATCTGAGAGTGATGGGAGGGAGGAGGGGCAGACAATGGGCAGGAGGAGGGACAGACATCTCCTGAGGTCTACACTGGGCAGTTGGCACAGCGTCTCTGCTCCTGGTTATATTCCTGCTTGTGCCTCTTCTGACCTTGAGCGGGCAGATATCGGCTCTCACTTGGACAGGTTTTCACATGGTAAGCAGCCTTTGTCCTTGAGGCACTAACACCTTTCCTCTCTTCACCAAGTAGCAGGGGCCCACTGCTTTTACCCCGCAGCAGCTTGGTTCTCATGGTGAGCTCACCTGTAAAAGCAGAGCTGGCATCTCCTCCTATGTAGAGACCAAGGGCAGGGCTAAGCTTGACAGCTCCTGGGAAGCTGATAAGGGGCCAAGTAGGCATCTTGCAGCCTCTCTGGGGAGCCCATAGGGTAGCCTCTGGGACACACAGTGTAGACAGGGGAGGGGAACCTCGAATGGTTGTTCATCTCAGGATGGGACGCTTGCAAGCAATTTCCATAGAGTCTGTTTTAACCTCAACCAACTCACTAGCCATAATCATAACGGAATTTGGAGCTCCTCTCGCAGACTGTCACCTCCCCCAATAACGTCACTTACCATATAGACACGTATAGACACGGATGAGGAAACAAGTCCCCATTTGTCCCAAATTACATCTGCTATTACAAATGCTAAACACTCGGGACAGCACTGTGAGGCTTAGAAAATTAACTCACGGTACATGGGCTGTCGCTAATCCAACCCGACAGATGCTTATCTCCGGGAAGATTTATGATTCTCCATAATATAATCTGCCCCTAGATTAATCTGTTTAGCAAAACAGATTCAGAAGAGGGGAAAATATGTGTGCTTGACTCAAATGCAGAGAAATGTAAGGCCTAGAAGCAGGGAAGGGAGGCCTCTGAACTGGCACTGTTGGGGGCAAGGCCACAGAGGTGAGTAGTGGAGGGGTCTGGGGAGCTGGCCATGGTGCTGAAGGCCCCACATAGCCTCTTATCCTTGTAGGATTCCCAGATGGAGAGATGCCTGGAGGTAGGTTTGACTGCTCCTCCACAAGACAGACCTGGATGGGCACACTGCGAAGGGCAGCCCTTATTCACGTACATTGTGTGGAATCTGAAGCAGAGGGATGCTGTGGCCTTTGGTGCACTCCATGGCTGCAGAGAGGAGCCTTGGGAAGGGGTGCTGGTTCACCTGCTCCACTGGCTTATGTGACTGCGTCACCTTGCAAGTTCCGGGATCATTGCTGAGAGCAGAGGCTAACTCCTGCAGAGAGCTCTCCACACCTACATGCAGTTTTATACCCAGCTAGAGTAACTCGGCCTTCTCAGAGGCAGAATAGCTCATTGGGGACTGGAGGGTCACGTCATTGTCCCCCAGATTTGCCCAGTTCCTGCTGATGGCACCCTAGAACTTGGACCCGGGCTTCTGTGTAGTCAGTCCTGGTCTCTACAGAGGCATCTTTGGAGTCTGGCTTGGGAATTGAGTAGTTTGGGATTGTCTGCTTCTGTGTAGAACAATCTGCGAAGGATGGGGCTACATGCTCCCATGCCTGTCTGAGGCTGAAGCTTGTGGCTACACTTTCCTGTATGTCTGTCTTAGCCCAAAGGATCCAGCTACATGCTCTGGAATTACTCAGGACCCCAGGTTAAAAGAGAAGCTACTGGGATTTCTAGAAAGCTCCTCTCTCTTGGAGCAGATGACAGAAGCAGGGGACTGTCCCTGGGTTTTAGAGTCATGAGCTCAGGTGATACATTTACCCCTCTGCACAGAAACAAGAGAAAACTGAGTTGTGATATTGGGTGAGATCACAGTGCACACTTCCCTTCGGGAGCTTAGGGTCTGGCACATGGTAGCTGTGTTTGGTGCCATTAATGTATGAGGATGATGGTAGTGATGCTGATTATGTCGAAGATGGAGATGACAATAACAGTGTTTGTGATGGTGATGATGGTGGTGATGGTGATGACTGGGTGAGAACTGGAATGTAGATTGGAGCAGTAACTCCATTTCATATCCTTGTACTGATTGGCTACTATGAACTTTGAGGAATCCTTTCATGAAGTCCCAAGGCCTTGTCTCTGACCCTGATGCTCCCCGCAGATATGTGGCTGCTCTAGTCTGGAATGGCTTGGGATGGAAAATCACACTGTCCACAGGCACAGAGGTGAGGAGTGGAAGCAGAGGGCCGGCTGGGTCAGCAGTTAGCCTGGGACTGAGGAAGAGCTCTCCCTGCAGGGCGGAGCTGTCTACCGCTCACAGCCCTCTTACAGGTCACTCTCACACCAGAAACCGAGTCTCCTAGGAGAAGCAGGAAATCTTTGCATGAGTTTTTGTCTTAAGCTCACAAAGGGGTTCACAGGGAGCTAAAGCCAACAGGGTGTGGTTAATGGATGTGCCTGCTCCAGGGATATCTGGAGATGGCTGTGGACTGCGGTCAGTGTGCCTGGACCTGCGTGGTATCCTGTGCTCATGATTCCCAGAGCTCTTCGAGGAGTGAGACACTTTTCCCAGCTGGGAAGTTCTGGTCTCTTTGAAGGTGAACAGCCCAGGCGGGCACCCTGGCCTGGAAGATCGGGACCTCACTGAAGGCCTCTCTCTTCCCAAGCACCCAGTCTTGTGAGTCCAGGCTTAGACGACTCCTGAGTCCCGCCTTCTATCCATTCACTTCTCCAAGGATGATTTCTAGGTTGCTTTGTGTGTCTTACCACTGGGCTTCGGTGACGTTTAGGTGCATTTTTAGTGAGCACTGGAGGTCAGGGGTTGTTTTCTCAGTACCCCAGTGGCCAACTGCCCTGAGCAAGGGGACAGCTGGTCCCGGGATCCCGCTGACAGCGAAACGTCCTCTGAACGCCGGAGTGGAGTCAGGGTGGAAAGAAATGAGAAGCAGTTACAGTCACAAGGAGCCAGCTCCATTGTTGAGAGCCACTGTGCCCATTTAAACAGCAAGCCCCCTTTAATTAAGTCGTTGGGTGTTTGCTACCGGGAAAGTGGTTCTGTCTTTAATTTAATGGCGTCTGAAGTAAATGGCTCGTGAACTTCAAAAGTTTTTGAGTGGATTAATTGGGAGAAGAGCATCAAAGAACAAAAGCAGAGTATGAAGCTTTGCAACATCTTAAGCTGTGGCCCCCAGAGTCTCTGCCTGGAATGTCTCATTCAGCAAGGCCCGGGACATGTGAAAGCTGCGGGCCCCATAAGGTGCCTTACACAACTGGTTATGGTCACGGACGAGAGTGCAGGATGGCCAGCCACCATCCGCTCCCACAGAGCCAGGTTTTGCTGAGCGAAGCCCCGCTCACACCGGGGTGGAGGGAGACTCATTTCAGCTCTCCCCTCCTGGGGAGGGCTCAGTCTGACTCTTTTCATTTCCCTTTTGTGTGCTGTGGCCTTGGTTAACTGCGCTCAGTGCATCTTCAGCTCCCTTTGTCCCCCCCCCCCCAGGCTTGTTCTCCTTCTGAGAGCACATCAAGGGTGGGAGGCTCTCCCAGGCCGGCCCTGCCCACTGCCCATCCTGAGCCCAGGCTACCTAGGAGCACAGAGATTTCACTTCTTGCCTTGGCGGGGACCTGGAGCGCTGTCTCTGCCTGCAGAGGGGTGACATACAGCAGGGGTGACCAACAGTCCTTCTGCCTAGAAAGCAGTTTCCTCTCAGAGAGTGGGGATGCTGGGTAAGCAGGGTTGGGGAGTCTCACGAGCATACCCTGATGAGTACATCTTACATTGCACATGTCACTAAATACTGCACTGGTAGCAACTCTGTGTAACATGTGTACGGCTGAATGTATGGCTGTTATCTATGCCTGGGGAGCCATCCTGAGCACTGAGCTTAGGAATAGGAAGGGGACGCCATCTTTAGTGTTGTTATTTGCTGAGATAAGAAGAGTGGCTTTAGAATCTCTGACTTGATCTTTCCTGAACCAAACCCACAAGTCTCTGTTTAGTTGATGTAGAAGGCTGTATCTCTGGTGTGCATGGGTGGGGAGCAGGGCAGCCTAGCCTCTTGTGCCTCTTTCCAAGGGGCTTAAACATTGCGAAGTGAGACAGGTCAGGACACAACCCCCCCCCCCCCTGCATTAGGACAACAGAGTTGTCACAAAGCCACACTTCCTGAGTGACACTGTCAGTGCTGGGGCCAGAGGACAAAGGGACCCCTGAGGTGGGAGGGGATGGCAGGTCGTGGGATAGTGGCTCTGACTTATGTGCGGAGTGGGCAGAGCCTCTACAAACCTGGAGTCCTTGGTGGGAAGTTGATTCTGAAGCCCCCGACGGTGACTGCGTCTCTGAACTGACCTGCATCTTCCTGCCTCCAAAGCGCAGTCATGGCTCAGCTGTCATGGCCAGCTGGATCAAGTGTCAAGCCATTGTGGAGAGGGATCTAGAGTTTTCATTTTGGGGTGACAAGTGGCTTTTCTCTGATAAACTCTGATTTGCCTTTGTCCTTGAGATGGAGGGTCCTGCACCAACGCTGTCAGATACCAAGTTTGAAAGGGCATCCCTGATAGACAGATGCGCAAGCAGAAATTTGTCACCCCAACCTTAGGGGCAGGTTTTCCCAGTGACGCTTCCAGGCCTGTAGCCTGTCACAGCAGTCCGATTCTGGAGTGTCAGCCAGAACCGCGGCAGCTATACTCCTGAAAGATGTGCCAGATGGCCAGACACAGAGATGAGGCTGCACGTCTCTGCTCAGATGTGGATCAGTGAGCCCTGAAACCCAACACCTCGCGTTCTGTCGTAGGGGTGCACAATCAGCAGGAAAGGAGGAAGAAAGGTTCTTTTCTAGAAGTTTCTTCCAGCCATGAGAGGCAAGTTTGTCATGGGGTAGAGAGCAGATGTCTACCCAGAGAGGTGCCTATGGTGGCCAGCTGAGGAGCTGAGACTTGCGCTGGTGTAGGAGAGCCTGCAGGAGAGGACTGAGCTGGGCTTCTGTCCATGGGTGGCCTCCCTGCGTGTCCTTGACTGCACCGGTGTGACCTCACTGGTCTTGTGGCTTTTTTGTTTGCACAACTGAAAAGTGACTTTCGTCTCCCAAGGTTGTTCTGAGACTGGGCTGTGTCCATTGTGTGGATGCTAGCACCGTGGCCAGCGTCTAGCGGCCATGTGTCTAGGATGCATCCACAGCCACCTACCTCCCCAGGCTGTCTCAGGGAGTCTCCTTGTGGAGGCTCAAAGTGCAAGTGGCTTCTGCTTCCTTTATTAATCTCTCCAAAGCCAAGATTAGGAATGGTTGTCTGTCTCAGTCTGCTCTGTCCCTCTGTCTTCTGTGGTGGTCCTCCAAACCCCAGAACCCTTCTCCATGGGGTTGCAGGCTCACCATTCCCCGGTGCTTTGTGAGAGCAGGAGGCAGACTTAAGATTCACTTGTCCAACTCCTGTTCTGTGGGGTAGAAAGTGTTCCTGTCCTTCAAATTGAAAGTCAGTCATGTGACGAACAGAGAGCTGTCTTCTATGTGCCAGCATCATAGTCCAATCCTACGGTCACCCGGCCTCTGTGTGTGTGTGTGTGTGTGTGTGTGTGTGTGTGTGTGTGTGTGTGTATGTGTGTGTGTGTGTGTGTGTGTGCGTGCGTGTGAGAGAGAGAGAGAGAGAGAGAGAGAGAGTGCTGGAGCTGTCCCGACCCATGATCACAGCCTAGAGGTTTGGAGCAAATGTGTTCTCTTAAAGCCCTGGAGGCTGAAGGCCATGCATTGGCTCGGGGAGGGGCATGCTGTCCCTGTTGGCCCCACGAGAGCATCCTCTGTGCATGTGAGATCCTGAGGTCCTAGGCCATTCTTGAAGCATGGCTGTATGGCTCTGGTCCCCATTTCCCTCTTCCCAGAATTATCATTCCTGTACCCCTCTGTCTGTCTGTCTGTCTGTCTGTCTGTCTGTCTGTCTGTCTGTCTTGTAAGGCCATCTGTCTTGTATTTGTGTCCAGTTGGATAACCATAGTGTTTGCACCACCAGGCACTTAACTGCATTGCTTCTGTGGGGCCCTTTGTCTGAATGAGATCACACTGGAGGTTGTGGGAGTGAACTCGAGTCAGATAAGAAGGGTCCTCCACGGCTGAACTATCCAGGTCCTGTGGGTTTGAAGTGTCGGGGTTTTTCTGCAGGGATTCTCTACCCCACATCCCGCTCCAAATCCATTTTTGCTGGAGAGGAAGGTGGGACCAAGTAGGGACTTTCTGGGCTCCCCCCCAGAGAGCACTGGGGTGAGATTAAGGGTTCTCTTGGGAGGTGTGGCTTGGGCAGGCAGGGCCCAGAGAAGGTGAGGACTGAAGAAGATGGAACCTGGAGGAGGTGGGGTCTGCCCTGATACCGGCTGCAAACCTGACCAAGCTCAATGCACAGGAAGTCTCTGCGTCCCATGGGCCTTGCCCACATGAACTGTCCTCCACCCATGCAGGGATTCATCTCCTGGCTCCTGCAAATCCTTGTGCATTGTGGTCACAGCAGAGGGTAGTGATGCAGAGTCCCCCCTCCCCCGACCCCACATCTTCCCACCCAAAGCAGCAGGCACGAGAAACATCTCCAGCTCTGCTTCTGTCATTCCGGTGGGAGGAGAGGCACGTGGGAGGGAGAAAGATGCCTGGGAGATGCTGCTCTCTGAGCTAGCCATGTGGATGGACCTGAGAGCAGCGGAGGAGGCGGGAGCGATATAGAGTGTCCATGAAGAGAAAGAGCAGGGCGGGCTGAGGGAGAGCAGGTCCAGAGGCAGATGGGGCACCCCAGGCGTGGGAAGCTGGGAGTGGGCAGGGCGGGGACCTCAAAGGTGCTCAGTCACTACTTTGAGAACACAGGAACACAGAGCAAGATGGGGTTGGTTTAGAAGATGGCTCAGTGGGGAAAACACTATGACACAAACATGAGGACCCCAGTTCAAATCCCCAGGGCCCATGTTAAACTGAGTGCATCGCACGTGTGTATAATGACACCATACTACAGCAAGCAGGATGGGAGGCAGAAATAGGTGATTTCCCAGAGGCTCCTAGACTAGTCCTGGTGTATGCAGTACCCAGCAAGAGACCTTATCTCAAACAGGAAGGATGGAAGGACCCACACGTATGATTGTCCTCAGACCATGGCACATGTGATCACTTGTGCTCACACTCAAAAGCGTGCACACTCAAGTCGCAGGTACACCTGTGAACATAAAATAAGCATGTGGGATCACAGGGTGACTGGCTGGCTGTGGCTCTGGGCAAACCCTGCTGTTCTATGGAGAGTTACAAAAGGAAGATGGAGCAGTGACTGGAGCCAGAGTGGGGGAGATAACAAGATTCCAGGAACACTGGCAGCCATCTTGTAGAGAGGAACCTACTGCAAATGATAGGAAAAAGAACAATCTAGAAGGTCTAAGACTATAGTCTGAGAAGTTCTTGTCTTCCATGGAATGGAGTGTTTGTGATGGGCACAGCGTGATGCTTTTAGTCGCTTTATTGGAGGTGTGTATTGGTCAGCTTCCCATTCGTTACTGTAACAAATTCCCCGGGGTAACTCAACTTAAGAAGAGAAAAGGTTTTTGATGCAGCTTTGTAGGTGTCATTCTATGAATGACCGTTGACTTGGCCCTGAGGCAGCTTGGCATATTTGTGTAAAACATGGCTGAAGGTTCATTGCGTGTCTGGGTGTGAAGTATGAGAAGCAGAGAGCACGTTCCCACAGTCCCCTTCAGGGTCACACCCTAATGACCTCCAACGGCTCCCCAGATCTTGTCTCTCACAGGCCCCATCGCTTTCCAGTGGCACCTAGGCAGTAGTCAAACCCTCAGCAGATAGGATCCAGGGGACTTTTAAAACCTGCACATAACAACGACCTAAGAAAGATGCCTGGGGTAGTTGGTTTGTGAGGCTGCTTTTGGGATGACTGAGAAACCTGAGTGGAGTTTTAAAGACATCCATGGTGTGTGGCTTGACCATTGTGTTGTAGAGATGGTCGTTTTCCTGGGCAGAGGGTGGATGGCCTGGGAGAAGGATGGGGCCGTCTGGGAAGAGGACGGTGTGTGCGTAGTGAGGTCAGGTAGGTATGGAGGAGCTCATGTGGGGGGAGAGGAGGCCCAAGGTTGCTCCCCTTTGTCAGGGTGGGCGATAGGCCTTGGGGAGGAGGAAAGCCACACTGAAGCATGTGGGCAGGAGGATGACTGAAGAGGATGCAGGAGGCAAGCCCACTGCTTAAGAGCTGGTGGGGAAAGCCTGTGACAGGCAGCAGGGATATCAGAAAGGAATGCCCGCGCAGAAGAGGTTGGTCTGATGTCTCTGTTGGAGGAGACAGGCTCCTGGGCAGGTAGGGGGGGTCCAGTCTGGTTGACTGATGGCAGAGAGATGTGGGAGTGGACCTCAGCATGAGGGGCAAGGTCCTCCCACCTTTCTGGAGACATTCCTTTACAGCTGGGATAGTATGTGACCACAGCAAGGAGCAGCAGCCGGGCATCTGACATGGTGGCAAGTCGCCCCTCACCCCAGCCCCATTTTAAAGAGCTGTTTTTATTATTTGAAATCATGTATGTGTCTGTGTATATGATGAGTTCAAGTGCCAGAGGGCCCCCAGGTCCTCTCAGGACTGGAGTTACAGGTGATTGTGAGCTAGCTGCCTGACGTGGGCACTAGAAACCAAATTCAGGTCCCCTGGAAGAGCTGTAAGTTCTTTCAAGCACTAAACCATCTCTCCAGCCTCCTCCACCTCTTGAAACAGACCTAAGACAGTGAAGGGAAGGTATGCCCCAAAGGGATGCCCCTTGTGTGCCCCACCCTCTTTCTTGGCCTCTTCCGGGTGTTGAATCCCAGCGGAAGGCCCAGCCCAGCCCAGCCCAGCCCCCTCTGTAGAGTACTACCTGTGCAGCTGTTCGCTTTGTGGCGTGGGTGACATCTGTTCCTCTGTGAGTCATCACCCCACAGCTTTCAACACTCCAGGTGCCCTTTCCCAGGCTCAGGCAGGTAAATACCAGGAGATGATAAACCCTCCCATCCCTCAGCTCAGTGAGACCGCAGAGTACAGAGGCACGCCGACAGCTGCAGATCCCCTTCCCGTCCGAGTCCGCAGAACATCTCTGGTCCCATCCACGACTCTTCCCACGATGCTGCTGGAGCTTTAGATCCCTGCCAGTTGTATTTAGGGCCTTGAGAACAAGTTCTACCTGTCATCTCACCCTGGCCTCTGCAGCAGGCAGACTGCTATCATGGACCTTAATGTCATCATATGCAACCACATTGTTATTCCTGGGAAGCGGAAAGATCGCAGTGCCACTGTTCTATGAAGAGGCTCGTTAGAAGGCCCGCCTTGCTGGCCTGACAGACATGACAGAGCTGTGTGAAGGGGCCAACAAGGAGCCCGTGGGTAGGATCTACATGCTTAGGAGTCTGTGTTACTAAGCAGACAAACACTGGAAAGCAGGGCTTTCTGCCTACGTCAGGAGGAAATGGATCCTGACCGCTCCTGGGATAAGCATGAACCAGGGTGTTAGAACCTACAAGCACCTCAGAACAGTAGGGTGTAGACCTCCCTCAGTATCTATGAACCCCTGAACAGGCAAGGCCCAAACCTCAGCCCCTACCCAGAGAGATTCCTGATCCATGTCTGTCTGTCCTGTCCAGTGCTGTCTGGTAGAGAGAGCCGGTCAGTGTGGTGAGTGGGTCTGATTGTGGTGGCTGTGTTTGGCTGACCCTGTCGCTGCCACCATTGCTTGCCCAGTGATTAGATCCTGTGGTGGTCTGAATGAAATGGACCCCCATAGGCCTACAGGGAGTGGTGCTATTAGCGGGTGTGGCCTTGCTGGAGGAAGTGGTCGCTGGGGAGTCTCAGAGATTCAAGCTTGGCTTAGTGTCAGTCTCTCTTCCTGTTGCCTGTGGAGATGTAGGGCTCTCAGCTCCTTCTCCGGCACTGTGTCTGCCTGCATGCCGTCATGCTTTCTGCCATGATAATAATGAACTAAACCTCTGAACCTGTAAGCCAGCCCGTTAAATGGTTTCCTTCATAAGAGTTGCGGTGGCCATGATGTCTCTCCCCCCAGCAGTAGAACAGTGACTAAGTGACAAGACTCAGGGACTCAGGTGGCACAAGAAACCTTTTCCCAGTGTTCCCTGCATGGCTGGAGGCCCCTCTTCATTAGGACAGAAAGAAGCCACTGCTACTCAAACTTCTCTGGAAGCTACCCAACATCCCAAAGGGCTCTTATCATTACTGGGAACCTGACTGAGGGGGGGGGGGAACAGTGGGCAGGGACAGCTACCCATAACCTTCCAGTATGATCAGGGAAGATGAGCCGAGCTGTGCTCAGTGCTGAACCCAGGTGCCACAGCTGGAAGTCCCTGCTCTGTTCTGGGACTTCGTCTTCGGCAGCAGATGGCTGGGTGCTGGGTGCTGGCACCTCAGAGCAGTGCAGGGTGTACTTGGTATAGTTACTGGCATTTCCCTAGCTAGGCCTGGGACCCTTTGCTTCTGGCATGCTGTCAGGCTGTCCTCAGCTTCCAGGATCCAATAGGAACTGTGTACACATGGCTGTCTGGGTGTCTGCTGGAATTTGGCCTTGATCACAGACCCTACATTCATCTTCCTTTATCCACTCTGGGTGAACCTTGTACCCGATACCCACAAGCAGACTTATTCAGTGTGCCTGTGGCCCACTCAGCCCTGGGTAATATGGTGCTTACTGGTATGCTTGGGAAGAGAGTCATTGAGGTGAATGCTACTGAAATTCCCTCAGAAGGTCCATTCACTAATAAACGGCTTCCTGAGCTTCCTCTCCTGAAGCATCACCTAAAATAAACAGAAAAGCACCCCAACTTCTCAGATCAGGACAAGATGCACTATCTTATCAGCAGAGGTGGGGCAGGTCAGGGAGACAGGGTAGGGTCTGCATAGGGTCTGTATTCTCCCCCGAGGACCCATCCCTCCTCACTGTTGGAGGAGAGATCCCACACAGGCAGAGATGCTGTCCGTGCACACTTCCATACTTGAGGTCCTTCTTGTCCAGCTACAGTGTCGGGTTCCCCATGATCTGCTTGAGTTGTGTTGTTTCCGGCCAGCTGGTCACATGAAGGTCTCCAGGAGGCTGGGGTTGAGGGACATCTCCCTGCAGGGGGCCCCAGCAATGGGCAGGGCTGGTTCCTTCTGAAGCTGAGGGAGACTGGGTTTCTCTTACTCTCCCACTTCTGGTATACATTCACAGGTGTTGGGGTTAATACTCCAGTTTGTGGACTCAGAGTCGGGGTGAATTTCAGTGCGTTGTACTTCCCACGGACTTGGGGATCATCTCATCATCTAGAAAGATCCCATCTCAAACTTCCCGACTTCATTCCAGCCACAGAGATAGGCCTTCCATAATGTCCCATCCACAGGTGCCAGGATCAGGACTTCAGTGTTCCTGGGTGCCAAGGTTAGCCCATGTGGTCCCCTCCTGTCACTTTGCACCCCTTGCTTAGCAACACAGAGTGCTTCTCAGAGCCATGGGTCTGTGTGACTTGATCCAGGGAAGGCTGATATTGGCTGAGGAGATGTGGTGCAGAGGGAAGGGAATTCTGTTAGAGATCTATATTGTGTGAAAAACACCTACAAACTTCTCAACCTAAGGAAAGACAAGGAAGAGCCTTCCGGGTGGGCGGGGCCTGGGGCCTCAAAGCCCAGTTTCAGCGGGAGCTCATCCAGCTAGGCCCTGGAGAGGCCACACCTCCTTCATCTCTCTTTCCTACAAACTTTAGTCATAGTGATCATGAGCTGCCCTTTCCTTCCCTGAACCGCCTCTGCCCGGAAGGCCTGCTGTGTCCCTGT
The DNA here is from genome assembly GCF_000001635.26 of Mus musculus. Taxonomy (NCBI): domain Eukaryota; kingdom Metazoa; phylum Chordata; class Mammalia; order Rodentia; family Muridae; genus Mus; species Mus musculus. Next base: position 153,419,392 of record NC_000070.6, on the reverse strand, counting down.
TAACCGAGCAGCAGTCGCCCCATACCTGCTGCTCAGTCATGTTCCCAGCAGCCATTCAGCTCAGAACATCCAACTTCCCCAGAGGGAAAGCCAGTTGTTGATATTAGTGAGTAGCCTGCTGGAGTGAAGGAGCCCAACCCCCTGCCAAGAGCAGTCAATAACCTGGATTACCAATTATCAGTGCCTGCTGGGGCTCAGGCAGCTGGGTACCCAAAACACGAAAACAGATGCTTGCAAGCAATACTGCCTGGACTCCCTCCACACACTGCGGAGTGGTCTCACTCCCTGGATGAAACATCCGAAGCCTTCATGTCCCACCAAGCCTAAGTCTGTTGCTCCCCTCTTCCCTGTCTCCTCTTGGTCTAATTGTTTCGACTTGACCCCCAGACCTTGTAGGATGTTCAGCCTGCTGTCTCATGGGAATTCACATCGGCTCTGACTTCTTCATGAAGATACTGTGGCTGTCCATGTGGATATACAGCCCTGTTCTTCTGTGAATATGTGTCCTGAAAAAGTTGAGACTGTGAGGTCTACCTGAATAAACAGACAGGCAGGCAAAAGGGGGTTTGTGTTACCACTATGAGCAGTGCAGGGCTCCCCACTTGCAGAGAGGAGGGGGCTAGGACTCAGGTGTGCAGGTCATACAAAAAGTTTCAGAAGTGTGGTCAACATGCAGGCTGCTGTAAGAATAATGGGTTTTGACCTCTGCCCCTGCACCCATGGCACCTAGTTGGTCCTCTGAGGCAATGGCTTGCCAGCAATGTCTCTGCAGAGTTGGGACTCCACATCTGTCCCTGGTCAGTGGCATCCTGTGGTCTGTGGGGGTCATTTGTGAGCCATCTCCCCAGGGCAGCTAGGTGCATACTGGGACATACACATCTCTGTGGGCAAGACAGACTCACCTCTATTCCCTTCCCAAGGACAGCCTGAGAAAATGCAGGCTGATGGCTGGTGGCCCCTCAGGTCTGAATCTTTCCGAGGTCTCCCCACATCCCTATTCTATGATCTTCACAGGACCTTTGAATCTTTGATCCCTCCCTCCCTCCCTCCCTCCCTCCCTCCCTCCCTCCCTCCCTCCCTCTCTCTCTCTCTCTCTCTCTCTCCCCCCCCCCTGTAGTGTTCCTGTGGCACCCAGGGCAAGGTCGCCCCCTGGGGGAAGAAGGAGATATCGTCTGGGTCCTGGAATGTTTAGTCCTTGCTGGCTCGACCCTAAGCCCTCCCTCACGTGTCAGACAGCATTCCCCGAGTCTCCCGAGTTCCCAGGGACTCGTGCTTCTTAGTGAGGATTCCGGCTAGGCTCCTTGCCAGCAGCCGGCCTCTGTCCCCAGTGTGGTCCCTCCTGGAAGCACCACAGTGTTGGTGGCAGCCAGTACGGAGCTGCGCGGCAGGAGCCTTCCTGGGGGACCTGGGTGAGTTAGAGCCCAAGCCTGGCACAGTAGGGGAGGTGAACAGCCATAGAATGTCATCTCTCTGTCCCATGAGACCATGAGACCCAGCTGGGCTGGCAATACAGCAGTCACCCTGTCCCAGAGCTGTGCAGCCATGGGGCAAGGCAAAGGCTGGGACTCTGCACCTTTCAGGGAGCATACAGCAGAGGGAAGCCGGTTTGCTTTCGACCCAGTCTTAGGGCCCCTGTGCCTGAGTCTCAGAACCCTGGGCACGCAGCTCGGAAGGGGACCTAACGAGTTTCACCCTCAGTAGGGAAGCAGCCCGAGTGTCCCATTCATTGCCCTCCAGGACACTCCTCTCCCCCATGCCACTGCCCTGTGTGAGGACCCTGGACCTCACGGGGCAGGGTGGAGCCTGGTGGCCACTCCCCTCCGACCCTCTGGGGCAGGGTGGAGCCTGGTGGCCACTCCCCTCCGACCCTCCGTGTTAGGGGAGAGCCATTTTTCCCCTAGACCTGAGCAAGTGCTGGCCTTGGGATCTGCCCACATGCCGTGGTCTGTTAGACCAGAAATAGAACGGGAAGCGTTTCGCTCTGATTTCTGTGCTCATAATTCTAGGGCAAGCTGCCCTTATGAGATGTAGATCGGGGGCGCGCGCGGGGGGGGGGGGGAGTGACTGGCGTGCATAGTTGCGTGTCCTTGACAGAGCTCCAGTTAGCGGCTCTCCTAAGTGGTTACGTCTGAGTATTGACTTGTCTCAGCCCAGAGAGAGCAAGAGAACACAAGCACTTGCAGAGACTTCCTTCTCATCATGACAATTAAAATACAAATTCAGACAGATGGGCAAAGGCCTTGAACCCGCGGCTCCTGCTGAAGAACAGACACGCCTCCAGACTCCAGATCTTTGCAGATGAAAGCAAACGGACTGTGTCAAGGGTCTCGCTGGTACTCCCTGCCTTAATATCATCAGTGAGCTGCCCCATATCTTTCCAGAGTATGTGCAGATGATTCAGGAGGTAGACACGCCCCTGGTTCTGAGACGGCTGAGGGTGGTAACAGAGGCTCAGAGAGGTTAAGTGACTTCTCCTAGGTCACACAGCCTGGAAGGGCGGAGTCGGCATCCGAACTCCTGTAATTACACATTAGCCTCATCCTCTCATCAGCCTTGTAGGATAGATGGTTTTTAAAATATAATTTTACAGATCAGGAAGTGTGAGGAATCCGCTGCCTGTCCATTTTTGCCATTTGACCAGAGAGCACACTGGGTGGAGTATCCTGAATGTCAGCAGTCATTGTGGGACTCGGGAAGAGAGTGTGGGCAGGAGAGGGTGGGCCCCATGGAGGAGCTGTAGGGAGTGTGCAGCTTTGTATAGGTGGGCAGTACGGGGTAGCCCCTTCTAGCCCCGGATCTGGGCGCAGTTTCTGAGGCCAGGAGCAGCCTTGAGTTCTTGTAGAGAGAGTGCTTCGGCGGCTGTGAGCCTTTGGGTTTCCTTCTGTTTCCCAGCATGCCTTGCTGCTTCTCTAGGTTCAGGCACCATCCTCTAGGCCTGTCTGAGCTGGGTCACTGTGTCGGTCGGATTTTTATTTTTGTCAACTTGACACAAACCAGGATATATCAAGGAAGAGGAAATTGTAATTGAGGAAATGCCACAGGAGATTGTCTGTAGGCAAGTCCGTGGGATGTCTTCTTGATTGATGATTGAGGTGGGAGGGTCCAGCCCACTGTGGGTGGAGCCACCACTGAGGTAGGGGGCGGGATAAGCAGGCCGTGGGAACAATCCAGAAAGCAGCGTTCCTGCGCGCAGTCTGCTTCAATTCCTGGCTCCAGTTCCTTCCCTGACTCTTCCTCAGGGATGGACCATACTCCGAGATGAAATACAGCCCCCTTTTCACAAGCTGAATTTGGTCAGGGTGTTTATCACAGCAAGGAGAACCAGACCACAATAACGGTGGAAGCTAGCCAGCTACAACCCTCCCACCCCCACCACGAGACATCTGGGTGGAAGTGGAGAGACCTGTGTGGGGACGCTGGCCAGTGATGTGGCTGGTGTCCATCGGGAACTGGCCCTTGTAGAGGCTTCACGCAGTCTGTGCTCAGGGGGCTACACCTCTCCTCTCTGAGAAGAAGGAGCAAAGGAGAGAGGCATCCGGTTCCAGGTTCTCTCCTGCTGGGGCTCCACTCCTTGTGGAGAGGAAGGCATTTTCTATGGTGTGGATGTGATACCTGGCTGTGGGAGCAGAGTGTCGCTGGAAGACCCGGGCAAAGAAAGGTGGCCAAATGCCCTCTCCCAAAGTAATGGCTACATTTAGGCATCACCTGGCAGGGTAGAAACAGGGACGTGTGACTCCTGCCTGGGCCTGGGCTGAAGGTGGCTATGGAAAGAGTTGGCGGTGTAGTGAAGGCCGACCCTTGCCAGTAGTGTGGACATCATTTCCTGCTGGCGTCCAAGATGGAACCAGAAGCTTGAGAGGGGCCTGCTTTCCCTCTCTCCATGTCTTTCTGAGTGGGGGCTTCCCTCCCTCTCTCCCTCTGTCTTTCTGGGGGTCCATCATTTTTGTCTTGTCTGGGTCTCAGAGCTCCAGGTTATTAGGCTCTGGCTTCTGCAGCCCCCAAGTTCCCAGCTCCTGGATCTGGGCCTGAGTGGTAACCTTGGATGCCCTGGCTCTGGGGAGCCTCCCTGGGTCTCAGGCTGCAGACAGACAGCACGTGGTGGGTCCCCTCAGCCTCCATGACTCCAGCTGATTCCCTCTTGGATCTCAGGCACACACAACCTTTCTTATAGAGGCCTGAATCTGGACTTTCCCGCTTTGCAGTCACGCAAACAAAATCACCCAGCACTTTCTTATAGAAGCCGCGCTCAGTACGCTGAGTGTGGGTCCATCTTGGGCAGTTACTGCGAGGTTTGAGCCTCAGCTCTGCCAGCAGCAGGATCCCTTGCTCCCTACACTGTCCCGTGAGACTAAGATGGGCTGAGCGTGTGTCCCGGATGGGGGCTATGCAGTACGAGTACGTATCTTCCCAACTTGTGTTTACATTGGCTTGGGGTGGGCTAGAGATTGTGTAGTCCGTCTGAAGCTGGGATGCCTGGGTCCCTGTCCACATCCCATTATCCTGGCTTCTTAAAGAATCCCTGGCTAATACAGCCACTAAAGGTCAGGACAAAGAGCCCAACAAGAAGATGGATGAATGGAGGATTTGAAGATCAGATGCCCTGGAAACAAGGGAGCCGTCACTGACCGTGCTAGATGGCGTCGGGGGCACAGCTAAGGTTGAGCAGGTTCAGGTTGGGGGTTGGGGGTTGGGGGTTGGGGGTAGGGTGAAGGATAGGTCAGGGTTAGCTTTTCTCTTCCCCCCAGGGGGCTGGATTCTCCATTGATCGGACCCAGCAGAGGCTGCAGGTACCTGAAGCTAAATGTCAAGGAGATTGAGAAACCTTAGAACCACATGTCCCAGCCTCAGGGGCTCTAGCTGTGGAGAGTTCTCTCCCACCTAGGAACCCTGCTGCCCTCACCCATTCTAGACAAAGCACTCTTAAGCCCAAGCTGCAAGCAAATCCCCTGTGTGGCCCCAGCCAGCCCCTGGCCTACACTTCCTGCAGAGACTGTTAACTGCAGGTCTCCTTGTGGCCTCTGGAGCTTTCTGGGGAAGTAAGTCAAAAAAGTTAATTTGATTTTGAACAGAGATCCTTAAACTGGTTCCTGGAGGCCTTGATCAATTTGAATTCTGCGCTTGCCCGCCCGTCTCTGCCCTCCTGGTGATGGTGGCGGGAGCAATGTGGGTCGGCTTCATGTTCTCTCGCCCACAGAAGTGACCCCCAGAGCAGGGCGTTTGAAGTCACAGCGAGCGGAAGACAGGAAGGGGCGGACAGAGTTCTCCGTATTCTCCTTCTTGTCTTTGGTGCTTCTGATCTCTGTTCCTTGTGTGGAGGCCTGGCTGGCTGCCTGGGTCTTGACATGAAACTGTGCGTTTTTTCTGTAGATATCTGTTTTATTTCCTGTTTCTCTGTGAGCCTTTAAGCTTCTTCTGTTTGCTCCAGAAAGAGCTGTAGGCCCTCACCACTCTCCCAAGTGGGTTTCTCTAACACACTCGGGCACAAAGGATCTAACAGGGCCTGCACCCCAGATGATTGAAAGTAGGGTGCCACCGAGTATTGACCCCCGTGTTCATAGTGATGTCATGAACAGGATTGGGTGCCCTCTGGCAGATGAACGACATGCCACACAGCCTTCGGAAGGAAAACGATTGTGCCATCAGCTGCCACATGGCCGGCCCAGGGACACTCTACTCAAGGATGCAAGAGACCAGGGACTGTTCCGTTTACACGGTGGTCCTCTCAAGATAGACAGCAGGACCAAAGTGCCAGCCACAGGCTGTGAAGAGGTGCTGGGGACTTGGTGTTTTTCCGTGGGGACAAGGTCTCAGGTTGAAGCCGTGAGAACGATCTGGGGTTGACAACCATGATGGTTGCGTAACATGAGGGGTCTGGATGTTTCAGGGTGGACACTTAGAAATGGCCACTTTAGAAGTGTCACCTGAATCTTATCAAGTGTGTACATGAGGAACATCCTGGAGAGATGGAACCGGACTCCATCCTGGTGGCATCTGGCTCCATGGTTCCAGCACAGTACCTTGGCTAGAGCTGTAGAGGCCTGTGCTTGGGAACATCCTGTTTGTGGCTTTTTGTAAGAATTTCAGTTTTTTCTCGTAATTCAGCTAGCTCCCGAGTAATTGAGACTGGACTATTGTACTTATTTAACAAGCTTTAAGGGAACAACAACTGAGCAGTATTACTCTATCTTAATCTTCTAAGCTACTATGTCTACCTCCCAGCCAAAATCCCTGTGGTACTTGCTGGTACTGATCTGGCTCTCTGGGCTCCAGATGTTTTCAAATGATGTCTCCTGGACCCTCTCCTCATGGAGGGTCCCATTCCTCCCTCCCCCTCCCTCTCTGTCTCTCTTGGTCTCTCTGTCTCTCTCTCTGTCCCTGTCTCACTCTGTCTCTCTGTCTCTCTCTCTGTGTCTCTCTGTCTCTCTCTCTGTGTCACACACACACACACACACACACACACACACACACACACACCATACACCACTAGGAGGAAGCCCAGCCCTGTTGCCCTGTTCTCTTCTCTGCTCAGTCATTGGCTAATCATCTTCTGTATTAACCAATCAGGGAAACACTGGGGAGCAATGCTTACCCAACATTAAGACAGGAAATTCTCAGAATAAGGATTGCAACCAGATATGGGGGCACAGAGATCAGCATTTGAATAATACAAGGATAATCCTTATGGAGTGCACAATAACATTATGCCTATAATATCCAGCTGGAATGTGAAGGTCAAGTGTGTTGAATAGGTAGAAAGACAGGTTTCCTGCAAGGAAGAGGGGCAGAGATGGAGGCAGGGATGTGGCTGCAAGAAGCTTACCCTGCTGGACTGGATCCAGCCAGTGTGTGAGTCTCCTCAGCTGCTGAGAGGAAGCTGGGTACATGGTGGGGACTGGAAAGGCACAAAGTCAGGCTGGAAGGCCAGACTCTGGTGTCTGCAGGGCCACATTCCTTCCTGGCTCTACAAAGCCAGGTTTTTCTTGGCTTGCAGTAACATCATTCTCTGCCCTCCATGATCCTCTCAGGGCTTCTCCACAGAGCATCTCTGTGTCTTATCCCTCTCCTTATAGACACAAGTGTCCACAGAGTTGACGCCTCTGAAGGTCTGTCCCCCAGTACAGACCTATGGAGACTTCCAGTAGATGTGAGTTCCAATCCAGTACAGAGGTGTTGGCTCCAGGCAAGTTCCTGAGAACACCCCTGGTTCCCCACTCACAAGAGCCCTGTGCTCAGACTTCTGTTTCCAGCCTTTGTCATGGAAGGACCCCAGGCTCCATAATACGTTACCCAGGCTTAGTGTTTAAGCTGCTCTTGCAGAGGACAGGCTTCAGGTCCCAGCACACATAGTAGGGGTCACAGCGATCTATAATTCCAGTTCTGGGACACCCAACAGCCTTCTTGCCTCCTCAGGGACTGCATCCGTGTGCATAGACTTCCATACAAGCGCACATTCATATACCTAATCAAAAATAAATTTAACCTCAAGAAGAGGAAGTGTCTTTGTCCATGCAAGATGTCAGATGACCTCTGCAAGAGAGCTTAGCTCTTCCACGGTCCCCATCAGGTCGAGGAATCAACCTGGCAGGGCTCAGACGAAAGCTGCTTTAGTGATTTTACTCGAGAGTGCACTCCAGGGGAGACGGTCCATAAAATGACTACGCGTCTTAAAATCTGCCAAGCCCACAAAAGCCTAAGCCTTGGTGACAGGAGATGTAGAAGCTGCACATCACTCAGGACCCTGTCCTTCTGCTCTGGAAGGCAGATGTGACACCCTGGGGTGGGGTGCTGGCGAAGGATCTCTGGGTCGCTGCCTCTTCTGAGTTTGGAATTGTTTCAGAATACAAAACAAATAAACCAGATGAGTAAATCGATGGCATAAATCCTGCTGCCTCCTTCAGTTATCGGCTCCCTACACAAAAGTCACCTCCCCTCAGGGAGAAAGTTCATTGCCTGCTAGTACAGGTGAGACTGTGGGGACAGCCACCCTACCTGCCACCCTCACACACTCACCCTGCAGAGTGTGACTTTCCTGGAAGTCAAGGGGCCATTGCAACTCTTTAGAATTGGTGGTGTTTGTTTGCTTGTTTGCTTGTTTGTTTAAGATGTGTGTGTGTGTGTGTGTGTGTGTGTGTGTGTGTGTGTGTGTGTGGTGTACAAGTGTGCAGGAATCTTTAGAGGCCAGAGTAGGGTGCTTAGCCACTGGAGCTGGAGTTACAAGTGGAATGAGCCTCTCCATGTATGTGTGTGCGGGGAACCGAGCCCTGAGTCTCTGCAACAGAAGCAAGTGTTCTTCACCAACAAGCATCTGTTTGGCGCTGGTGTTTTCTTTTGGTCATTGCGTTTGATACAGACTTGTGGCCATGGTGGTGATGACACCCAAGGGACCCAGCCAGTGTGCTCGGCTGGAGTTCAGACACCGGTTACCAGGAAGGGAAGGTGCTGCGGTGTCAGGGTGTGGGTCCTGTCTCTGTGTGCAGAGTGTGATTAGGGAGCCCAGACCCTGGCTTCTGTATCCCTGCCACCCCACTGGTATGGAACACGGTTCTCTGAGCCTCGATTGGCCGTTGCGGTGACACTGGAGATGCTGTGCTCACCTGCTGAGACCCTCCACTGTTTGACATGTGGTTGTCCCTTGACAGCATGTGTGGGAATGGTTACTCATCTCTCTGTCACCTAACATTCCAGACATTAGACCCATGCAGCATAGGGACCTTGCTACCCCCTCTGGGATGGGATTTCTCAATGGTGTAACTGTTTTGGGATTACCCACAATCCTCCTGAAAGTGGGCCCTTCCCCATGTTCCTGTAAGTATGCTTTGTGAACTCATCCCTTCAGCAAGCTAGACTTGGGTGGAGTCCCTTCTTTCATCTGGCATCCGTTTGTTCGTGATTCTAAAGGAAAAACTGTACCACGCCCACGCTCACCCCAGCCCTGGGGTTGTGTCACCCATGTCTGCCCTCAAAGCTTAGAAACAGATCCCCATTCTCTGCTTAGGGCCCACAGGGTCTTTTGGCTCTTTGTTGCCTGGGTCCCGAGGAGACAGGATGTACGGTGGAGTCTAGAAGGCAACGGTCTGTGTCATGGGTGTGGCCGGGATGGGAACCACGAGGGCTGAGAGCACAGGGCAGAGACAGAGAGTTCGGCGAGGGGCAGGAGACACATATCATGCAGAGCTAAGAGAGTCTGACACAGGCCAGTGTGGAAATACACTATGGGAAGACGAGCACTCAGACGAGAGAGAGAGAGAGAGAGAGAGAGAGAGAGAGAGAGCCGATATCATCTGCCGACAGCCCTATGCACTCATTCACAGGTGGGTGATCATTCATCCTGCTGTGCATACACGCATGCACGCACTCATTCATTCATCCACATGTGTATTCATTCATTCATGTGATCATTCATTCTGCCATGCATGCATGCACTCATTCATTCATTCATTCATTCATGTGATCATTCATTCTGCTATGCATGCATGCACTCATTCATTCATTCATGTGATCATTCATTCTGTCATGCATGTATGCACTCATTCATTCATTCCTTCATTCCTTCATGTGATCATTCATTCTGCCATGCATGCATGCACTCATTCATTCCTTCATTCCTTCATGTGATCATTCATTCTGTCATGCATGTATGCATGCACTCATTCATTCCTTCATGTGATCATTCATTCTGCTGTACATGCATGCATGCACTCATTTATTCATTCACATGTATTCATGTCTTCCTTCATTACTTCATCCATTCATTACTTTAATCAGGCGAGGAGTTGGATGCTGAGATTTTTGTAGACCATCCCGAAGGACTTTCTGACCCCTCTCCCCACTCCTGTCTCAGAAGACTTGTCTTCAGCAGTCCAGCTCGAACCGATGAGGGCTTTGTACAGCCGGGCAAGGCTGCGGCTGAAGGTCAGGCCGCCTCAACCCCATCCTCAGGAGGTCTTGAGGAGAACAGTGTCTGGCTTACCTGCTGGAAATTGACCGGAGAGTAATTGGCCTTCTGACTTCAGCAATCTGCATGCCGGTTCTGTCTTGATGATATAATTGCAGGTCGGGGATGGGGTGCAGGGCTTCAGCAAGCCCACAGTGAGCCTGGTCAAGGCTCTGGCGCTAGCCCATACTACAGAACAGGAGGCAGGGGGAGGCAGAGGGGCTTGTTTGGGGAAATCTGAGATCTGTGTATTCAGGGCCCCAGAAAAAGAGTGGAGGAGACACAGAGGCACACTGGAGTTTGTCAGTGATGCAGAGAACTCGGGGGCTTGTGTGTGAAGTCAAGTTGGGTGTGGAGAGTCTGTCAATAACCACGGCTGCTTGCATGTGGGACTGGGCTCAGAAGGTGCCCAGGCTTTCATGATGACACCCTCTAAGTTCCTTACCTGCTAAGCACCCCACCCCACCCCCCAGGCCCCCAGCAGCTGCACGTAGAGGCCTCATGTCTGCACAGTGCTCCGCAGTTAGTAGCGACTTGCACCTATTGGTTCTCTGGCAGACGAGTAGGTTGGGAGCATAAGTGATTTGTCCAAGGTCAGTGAGTCAATCAGCAGAGCGATTATTGAACTCTATTAGAGAGCTTCTTGCAGCAGCCCCTGAGAGGCTGGTGGGGAAGGACACAGACCTGGCTGGGATCTGCAGAGAGGGAGGAAGTCTGGGTGCAGAGACACCCAGGGTGCACTCCAGCGAGCACATTCACGTATGCACAGATACCGTATCTTTGGGACGCATGCATGTGTGTGCACAGAACACATGTATATTCATATATATGTGTCGTCATGCCCAGCCATGTTGTAGAGCACGTACAGTCATGCGTGCAGGAGCACACACAGCAACCTTAATGAGGACACACTGTGTACGTACAAAGATGATCACCAGAGTGAGGTCCAGCCTGAGGGTTTGTGGCCACAGGCGTGGCGGGCAGGCTGCAGAAGCAGTCCACTTGGGTTGTGAGCTTCTGACCTGACAGCCCGGTGCCAGTCTGAGTAGTGTGTGAGGAGCCTAGTGTCCAGATGCAGTTGCCCAGCCTCACTCTCAACCACCACACCCCACTGTCTCCTTGGAAAGAGCCAGCGAGCCCAGGCAGGCGCTCCTTGCTGCATCTCCCTCCGCAGCTGGAAAGGAAATAATCAAAATAATCGGCGCAATCATGCTAAATAACACCGCGTAACGATAACAAACGGTCTTCAGAGACACCCTCGGAGGCCCGGAGTATTCTGAGGAGAGCACCGTGACAATTTCCTAAATTAATGTTTCAGGCCCTCCAGCCACAGGCAGTCTGTGCTGAGATGCGATAGCTTCAGGCCACCTGTGCCGAGTGTGGCTCAGTCTTCCCAGCCCTGCTTCTGCCCGGGGAGGACACAGTGTCCTGTACTTGGCTGGCTCCCTCTCCCACGAGAGCCTGAACTCTCCTGAACTTCGATTTAATACTCCCTACCCTCCATCCTCCACAGATAGCTCAGCTCTACGGGGTCTGGACTGTGGAGCTGTCCTGCACCATCTCTCTCAGGCCCTTTCCGAATCATTGGTGGCTTCTGTCCTTGCCGGTCCACGGAACTGAATCACATGTGCCTTGGAGTTCCATAGAGCCTGATGGAACACCGAGGACCACAGATGAAAGGACTTTACCAAAAAGTGTGGGGCTCACTCACTGTGTGCCTCTGGCTCCAAGCACTGAGCAAGCACATCTGAGATGGAGGAGCTGACCGGCCCTGCAGCCTCTTCGCAGGCTCCACAAGGATCCTCCTGTCACCCCAGCTCCTTGGGGACATGGGCAAGCCTTGGCTTATGGTTACTCCCCCAGTTCCCTCCTCCGTCTTCATGGGGGCAGCTCAGCTGCTGTGCACCTCTGTCTCCCGGCATCTTCAGGGTCTTTGCTGTAGACAGACATGTATTAATAGATATTCCCAGGTTTGCACATCAGAACCAGGGCAAGAGTCATCCTGTGCGCCACCCCATCACCAACTTTTCCTAATCTTTTCCTCCATTTTGCTGGCTTCTAAAACCCCACCGTGGATGAATGGGGCAGCCTGCCAGCTGCATATCTTCAGACTAGGGGAGCAGAGGCTCGCGGCCAGGCTGGGTCTAAGTCACAAGTGCTGGCCTTGGGTATGAAGCTCGCTTCCTCTCTCTGCTGCCTGGCCCCAGCGCAGGGTAACCTCCCGGATATCACCAGCACACACTCTAGATGGTGTAGACACTCATAGAGGGGACCTTCTTCAACCTTGGTCTGTGTTGGTACTGCCCGGTGTTAGACATGTGACCTCATTGACCCTCAAAGGTATCCTGCCCTGCAGTGTCTTCCCCTTTTGTATGAATGCTACATACAAGAGATGCTGGGCTCTGCTTTACTCAAAGCTTGCACAGAGGCAAGAGGCGGCTGCCTGCCTAAGGTTTTTATGATGGATGAACAGCCCTCCCCCAAGCCAGTGTTCAGTCTCAATAATGCTATTTCCCTCTGGACTACAAAGCACCTTCAATGAGTTTAAACAGCTGGCGAGACCTACTCTAGGTCCCAAGAGAATTGCAGATATCTCCTGGGAGACACAATGCCCAGGCAAAAGGAGAGCCAGCCTCACACACAGAGTCAGCACCACCTTCAAGTCAGCCACTGTCCCGCTGAAGTCACCTTACCCTGGAAACTCAGTGTCCCTGTTTGTAAAATAGAGATAACGTCTGACTCACCGCTGGCCAGTGTTTCTAAGAAGAGCAAAAGGTGGAAGATGTTAGAATCCCAGAGGTTCAGGTTTAGTCTGCTGCATCTCCCCAAGCAGACAGACCTGCCTTACACACGCACATGCATACACACACACATTTGCACACACATACTTGCACACACACACATACACATGCACATGCACAGTTGGTGGGTGTGGAAGGCAAAACTCTTTTTTTTTTTTTTTTTTTTTGGTTTTTCGAGACAGGGTTTCTCTGTATAGCCCTGGCTGTCCTAGAACTCACTTTGTAGACCAGGCTGGCCTCGAACTCAGAAATCTGCCTGCCTCCGCCTCCCGAGTGCTGGGATTAAAGGTGGGCGCCACCACACCCTGCTTAAGAAGGCAACACTCTTGAGTACATGGAGGAGGATCAGGAAAGGCACAAGTCTAGAAGTCCCATACATAGGTACATAGAGGTACATAGAGGGTCATAGGAAGGGCACGTATGTTTTGTAGGTACATGCCCATATGTGTGTATTTTATAGCTATGTATATGTATGTGTCTGTGTCTCCATCTTGTGTGACTGTTTATCCATGCCTGTGTGTTTGTGTTCACAGTACACAGTCACATGTCTGTGCATGTATGACTGCATGTGTCAGTGTGTACATGCATGTGCACCTGAAGGAGACACAAGAAATGTGTACAGACTTCTCCTTTGAGGCAGAAGGGGTCCAGCTGCCCCACATTGCTGACTTGGGGCTGTAGCCATGGGGCCTAGCAGTTGTTTGAAAATCAGTTTCTAGCCTTGAGTGACATAATGACTGCTTTATAGACAGCAACTCTGCCTGCCTGCCCAGGGTGAGCCACTGTAGGGGTAGGAACTTGCAACCCTCAAGGAAACGCCTTACCCTGTAGTCACCACGTGAGGAAGCTATTGTCACTGCAGGAAGAGCAGGTGTGGGACTAGGTAAGAAGGGACTCCCCCTCCAGAGAGAGAGGATAATGTGGCTGGCTACTCTATGTCATTCCTGTGACCCAGAGAGCAGGGACACAGCAGGGCTAAGACCAACACCTCCTTGGCCCACCAAAAGATGAGTGGAGAAGTTTATGGAGCTTGCATGCATCTGCAGCTGACTTCGGGCAGGTCACCACACTAGCAGTGTGACACCGCAACTGGAACACCCAGGCCTCCATGACTAGTGCCTCTCTTCCCGTGTATTCCTCACGCTGAACGCAGTCTATGAGCATGCTCCACAGGGGCATATCCTGGTCACCATCTGAGGCGACAGCAGCTCCATCCAGAAAGTCCGACCATACGCAGGTCACCATACACAAGCATCTCAAGGGAGTCCTCTCAGAGCCAGAGCACAAGAAGGTGGTGGACAGGCTCACCGGCTCCCTGACTCACATCAGGAGCTGAGGGAGGCCTGGCCCACAACCAGGCTGTGCCTCAGGGGAGCTAAAGGAGAGGAGCACTTGGGATATGATCAGAGGCTCTCTCTCCTCTGCTCAGACAGACACTTGCCAAATATTTACTATGTGGCTGTGCTCTAGGGACACAGAAACAAGAGAGACAAGGAGCCTCTTTCTAGGAGCCTACGGCTCCAGCAACTCAACCCAGAGCTGTGTGCATTCTGCTTAGGATTGCAGCTCCCACAATTTTATCCAGAACCTGGCCAACTTATCCAAGGACAGAGAGACTTAGTGGGCAGCCAGGACAACAGTTCTCTGTCCAGGCGTAGAAATCACAGTGCCGGAGAAGCCAAAGGAGACTCGTTGTCTAAGTAATGTCATTACATAAGGCAGGGTCATGGGCAGCAAGTCCTCTGAGTCTCCTTGAGGACCTGGGGCAGAGCCACTGGATAGGACACTCCGCAGCCACATGCTCATTCTTCTGGCCTGCTGAAACATCTCCATACCAGCTTTCTGTCTCTCTGGATTGTGCGGTGCTGTTGGCCGAGAGGAGAGAGGGTTGGGTTGCGGTTAGGTTGGCCAGGAAAGCAACAGAACAACCAGAGCCTTCAGGTTGGATGGGGGTTGAAGGAAGGGAAGATGCCGTGGTACCCACTGAGATGAGAAAGCAGACAGGGCAAGAGGTTTGCAGTGTGGTAGGGGAGTCGCCCTAAGGGACTGTCCGTGCAATGCAGAGGTGAGGAGCTGGGTGAGAAGGATGTGCTGGTGTGGCCAGTGCAGAGATGATGACTATGGACTGTGAGGTGGCTGGGTGGCCCATGCAACCTCCGGGTTCTGCACCACACACTTTACAGAGCTTCAAGATTGACTGGTCCATCCGGTACATAGTGAGTCTTGGGCAGATGTCACACAAGAAGGGCCTGGACCAGAGTGAGTGTCTGTAGGAGTTTGTTGTGGGAGCTGGTTGATAATCTGCATCAGCTTCTTGTGACCAGGAAAGAGCAGAAGGAGGAGGAGGAGGAGGAGGAGGAGCAGGAGGAGGAGGAGGAGGAGGAGCAGGAGGAGGGAGGAGGAGGAGGAGCAGGAGGAGGGAGGAGGAGGAGGAGGAGCAGGAGGAGGAGCAGGAGGAGGAGGAGGAGGAGCAGGAGGAGGAGGAGGAAGAGGAGGAGGAGGAGGAGGAGGAGCAGGAGGAGGAGGAGGAGGAGAAAGAGGAGAGGAGAAGGAAGGAGGAGGAGGAAGAGAAGGAGGAGGAAGAAGAAGGAAGAAAAAGAAGAAGAAGGGATTTCTTTTGGGTCACAGGCCATTACGGTGGAAAGGCAGACAGGGAGAGCAGGAAGCAGTTGTCACATTCAGGAATCACATTCAGTGGCCACATTCAGGAAGCAGTTGTCACACCATGGGGACCATGGGCACATTCAGGAAGCAGAGATGAAGGTTTAATCTGTTTCTCCCTTCTTAGGTCCAGGCCACATCCCATCCATAGTCAGGGTGATTCTTCCCGCCTCAATTAACCTAATCTAGATAATCCCTCACTGACTGTGTTTCCATAGTGATTCTAAATCTCCCGTCAAGGTGATGAGCAAGATCAGCCATAGTGCCATCATCCCCTCTTCCTGAGCAGCTCACTAGTGTCAAGGCCGGAAGCCTCCATCATTCCCTGAGTCCCTCTGTCATCAAGAAGAGCTCTGACCACCCCCACCCTGCCCCCTATGAAGCTGCCTGATGACAGTTTACTGAGCAGTTTCTCAAAAGACAGGAGTGACTTATGCAGGGGCAGGAGGCAGAGGCTGGCCTCTGAGAGCTGCTGGTTCTGCTCTTGTTGATCTGAGACTTCTGCCAAACACCAGGGGATCACTGGCTCATAGCTGCTGGTAGCAGTCAGTGTGTCTGTCCTCTTCCGTGGTCCTGTTCTCATCAGCCTGCTGGGTGGAGCCCACATGTCTCCTCTTTGTAAACGGTTCATGGCTTAGACTCCCTGTGTTCTCTCACCAAGCCTAAGAGTTTCTTTTTAGCTAAGCCTTTCCTGCTCTGATATGTGTGGAAAACAGATTCAAGAGAAGCAAGCTGTGGGGAGCCTGAGAGCTTAGGGAATTCCGTCTTGCTCCATATTCTAGCCCCAGAAATGTTGGTCTTCAAACTTACAGGGGTTTGGAGGCAGGCTGAGGACCTAGGTCCCACTCTTCTTTGCACACGGAAGAAAACCACAGCTCCCCCGAAGGAAGTTAGCATTGCTCACGACCAGCAACAGCGGGATTAACAGGAATAAACACTTTCCTCCAACATTTCACATGTATTATTCATATATGAATTATTCATATACATTATTTACATATATAATATTAGCATTATCTGTGTCCCCATTCTCTCCTGGAATTCTCCAGCCTCTCATATCTTCTTATGCTTATTAATCACTGTTATGCCAGAATTAGTGTCTGATGACTCCAGGATGTAGCTGGATATTCCTGCGACACTTTCTTGGGTCTTTTCCCTTTTCTTTCCCTGCGCTCTGTTCTTCAGCTCCATCCTCCGGCGTGCCTGGTAATCTCTTGTTGAATATTGGGCACTGTGTGTGCAGAGCTACAAAGATAATGTGAAGCCAAGGATCAGAGTTTGGCAAACAGCAGGCTACGGTCCACGTTCAGCCTGGTTCCTGTATATGTGCACTCTGAGAGCTAGAGGTGGCTTTTGTGTGTTTAAGTGGTCGGGGAATCAAAAGTGCACTCTTTGGCCACACGTGGAAATAGCTTGAAATTTGAATTTCAACCTCCTCATGCAAACATCACTTGGGTGCTTAGCCATGGCCGTCCACTTGCGTTTGTCTTGGGCAGAGTGAGTGGCTGCCACAAAGATAGCGTGTGATCCCCATCGCTATCCGTCTGACCTCTGGCGGGAAAGGTTTGCCATCTTCATCTCTGAGGCCACCCCATTCCCTGTAGGATGGACTTCTTTCTCTGTGGAGTTCAGGGTGGAGGATGAGGACTGACCCTGGCTAGATATGGAGGGTGGAGGGTCTAGCTAGGCTGACTGGTAAGGTGCTAGGTAAGCCTGGGTTTACAAGGTGGTACAGATAGGCCTAGGGGAAGGTGGGAGCCACCTTGAGCCTGGTCAGGCGCAGACTCCATCACCGATGTGGATGGTCCTTCAGGATTAGTATGTCCCAAGGTGGCAACAGAAGTATGCCCCAAGTTCCCTCATAGGGATGCAGTTCAACCTGAAGCTGTCATCCCTGCGAGGGCTTTTGTCTTGAAAGCTAAAATCCCACAAGGCTGAGTCATGAATGAGTAGCCACGCAGTGGGGTCCCCTGGCTTGGGGCTGCAGGCCAGGCCAGAGCTCATAGGTAACCTTGTGCTCCCCAGACTAGCACAAACCGACCCAAACCAACTTTCCTCACCAAGTACTGGGATGATATGTCACAAGCCACCTCTGTCTCCCTCCTTGCCCTTAATGGGTGGCCTGGACAGTGGGTATGACTAGAAAGGAGGGCCCACAGGACAGGCACTACAGCAAGACATTCACACCCGTGCTAGCCCAGCTCCCGCTGTGTTCAGGCACATGGCTTTGTGGTTTTGCTTTGGGGACTTTCTCAGCTTGGCCACCTTGACTCTCAGGGGGAGCCAGGTTTGTGCACAGCTGAATGCTGGTGCTAGGTTGGGGGTTAGGAAAGACCTGAGGATGGTCTTAAAGAAGGCAAGATGCAGCCTTTGTGGAGCCTTCCAGTGTGGAGGACAGGGGGCTGCCCATAGCCTTCCCTTTGTTCTTATTTCCTCTACAAAGCAAAGCTATGGCTCTGACCTTGAGATTCTCCTAAGCGACAAAGACTTTGGGAAGACGATGGTGTGGTGGAAGTGAGGCTGCTGGGGAGTGTGGCCTGCAGGTGGACCTGCAACCCTGTGACTGTAGAATGGTAACCTTTCCTTTGGGGCTCACTGATATTCTAATGTATTAGTGGCAGCACTGTCCTGAGGCCACCAAGGTGACCACTTCAGGTCTTGCAGGCAGGTCGTCTCCTCTCTGTTGTCCCAACCCTTCTCCGTTCAGTCAGTTAGCTGTCAACCGTCTTCAACCTTTGGCTCATCCAACCAACTGTTGGGTGGATCGCCAAGCTCACTGCCTGTGAGTCTGCAGCTGTCACCTGAGCTGCATCCATTTCCAGTGGGGTGATGGGTGCTCCTGTTGGCTCTTCTCCACAAGCCCCTCACCCTCTAGCTGGCCCTGATACTTTCTTATTGCACTGTATGCTTGAGAACAACAGGTTCACTCCCCCACCAGCAGTCTCTGCCCCCCATGATGACAGTGGCTGGAACTACAAGAACACAGCTAAAGAGAAGAACATCCAGAGACCACAGGGACACGCCTCCCTCTCATTTCCCGAACTTACTGCTATAGTTACGTGTAGTAGTGTAGCCTCTGAAGTCTCTGTGATGAACAACAGTGCAACTGTGTTTGAGGTCTGTCCGTGATGAGCTGCCTTTTAGATGGCACTATCTCTCTTCACCTCTGAAGCCCTAGAGATGACAACCAGCACACAGTAGGAGCTCAGTAAGCATTTGTCTCATGAGCCAGTGAGTGACAGAGTCCGTGACTTTCCATCTGAGGTGTCCCTCTTCAATCACTTCTCCCTGGAGGATCTTTGGACCCAGGGAGGAAAATCTGATTGTGACATTTGAGTGTGACATTTGAGTGTGATACTTGCTTTCCCTGAGTTCTTTCTATCAGAGGGAATGTTCACATGTCACCTGTCATAAGAGTACTCAGTGGTGGAGTGACCTACAGGATACAGGGACCAGCATCTGTCTGAAGACCAGCTCCCTGGAGGTCCTCGGACCACCTCTTCTCCTCCCTGAAAGCCAGGACAAGGCAGACAGTGCCCCTGCCCTGAGCCAGATGCTAGCCTGGAAGCTTTGTCTGTATTTCTCTGAGCTTTGGCTGAAGGGCTCACTCAGCCTAAGATGTGAGTTGAATCCACTCCAAAGTTGGTCAAGTTCATGATTCTGTCTTTGTCTTGATCAATTTTCCGCTGCCCCACATCGAGAAGTTGATAAAGTATAGGCTTTTATTTGCCCTGGAGTCTGGGAGGTTCAAGATCATGGTACAGCCTCTGGCAGGAGCCTTCTGGTGCTATAAAATGACAGAGGGCCTCATGTGGCAAGGTAGAACAGATGTGCCATCTCAGGCCTGTCAGGTCAATGACACCACCGTTGAGTACCCTACCCACATAACCTCACCTAACTTCCCAAAGGTCTGCCCTAGAGTGCCAGAAACATAGGAATTTGGGGATCATGTCTCCAACCCATGCCCTTTAGGAGACACAGTCAAACCATGACTGTCACTAGCCCATGATTGCCTTTAGGTATGACCACCAAGAGTCCTCTGTCAGGGATAACACAGCAGGGTGTAACTGTTTCTGTGTGGTGACCAGGAAGCAAAGACTGACAGGAAAGGGTAATAAAGTGATTCTCTTCAAAGGGACACCCTTAGTGACCAAATTCCCTCAACAAGACCCACCTTCAACCACCCACAGTTGCCATCCAATCAGAAACCCACTAATGGGTCCATCCACAGAAGTAGAATACTCACACCTCTCTGTAGCTGGCTCCACTAGCACCAGGATTTCATCATAGGATGCTCCCAGCGGGGAAACTGTACAAACTGTGGTGTGCAGTGAACAACCCGGAGCTCTCTGCTGGCCATAGTGTGGGTCCTTCTATTTGGACCTCTGCAGAGGGTACTCTCCAAATGTCTGGCATTGAACCAGGCATAGCCAATCCCTGCCTCTCTGTGTAGTCTTCCAAAGCTGTTCTCTGAGAAGCTACTGTGTGCCTGCAGGCCTCTGGATGGGCAACTTCCTTCAGGTTCCTCCACCCCGTCCCCTGGGCACCATTTATAGCACATCATCTTCCAAGAGGTCGTTATAGACAGAGGTTCACTGACTTTGGAAGGGGCTACCCTCCCTGACAAGACTGGCCCATTTGTGTCTAAAGGGTTACAATAACCAGTGCCAGGAGGGATGCTGGTACCTCTGGGATGGGGTGTTAAGTACCTCTGGGATGGGGTGCTGGTTGCTGTTGATGTAGGTGCTGTGTCTAAAAATGGCAGTTCAGACCTCACAAATGGCTTATGAAGCCTGGGACCCGACTCTTGAAACTGTCTGCCTTGTCTCTGTCTATCCCTCTTCCCGGCCTGAAGAGAACCTTGTGGTGTCCTCTCTGCAGTGTGTCCCCTTCCCTCCTTGTAACCGCCCCTCCTAATCTCTGCTTAGCACTCATCAAGCCAGCTTGCCTGAACCAGCCTCGGGAGCTGGCTTTTTTTGTGGAAGATTGAAACATTGCCTGAGTTCAGAGAGAAGAGAGGGAAGTGGGTCAGTCACGTCCATATCTGCTCCGGAGCATATCTGCTCAGAGCATATCTGCTCCGGAGCATATCTGCTCAGAGCTACCAGTCAGCTGCCTCTGTTCTCCAGCGACATGAGCGGTTCAGGACGTGCTGCCCGAGTGAGCTCGTGATTGGAAATGCTGGAAGTTTCTAGTACAACCCTCTCTCGGCTGGCTCTGGATGTCTCCGGTAACTGGCCTTCCTGCTGGGGAAGACACTGTCTGTCAAGTGGCCAGCCTCACTCCCCCTGTCTTAGGGAGCCAGGAGAACCAAGTCTCCTTCACCCCGGCCCAGCCCCGATCCCTACTTATCTGCCAGGCTGTGGCCCACGAGGGTCAGAGCAGCAGATGGATGAGCCTGGCTTGTCGGCGTGACCCATTTCCAGAGCCAGTGAACTGGATCTGAAGGCAGCAGCCTCCTTTGGGTTTTTGGAATGGCTGAAGCTACGCCAGCTCTCATTGCCTGGGCTGATCATGCAGTAGGAAGGGTGTGGATAAGATAGTATCTGTCCCTCCCTTCCTGCCTCACCAGAGTGGCCTACCCTGCAGCTCCAGGGTCCTCTTGGGCAGTAACAACACTCATGTTAGATGTGTGAGCGTGTGCGTACTTGTTGGCATGTTCATGTGTATGTGTACGCACATGCACGTAGACACCAGAAAACAGCCTCCAGTCTCATCACTCTGAACACGGTCCACACCCGCTTTGAGACAGAGTCCTTGAGCCCACCCACTGGTTTAGACCTGCTGCATTCCAGAGAGCCTCCGGTCTCGGTCTCTGCTTCTCCTACCTGGGGTTGTAAGCACAGGTCACTGTGCCTGGCATTGTTCTGGAAGGCTCTGAGGATTGAACTCAGGTCTTTATTCTTGTGAGACAGGCACTTTACTGACTGAGCCCCCCCACCCTACCCCACCCCCAGGCTACAGACATTTTCTTAAATGGCCAGAGGGATGTAACTCAGTCTATGGATGCTGCAGTTTCTATGAGAACCACAGTTCTGCAAGGCATGTACCTATAACACTGGAGCCACCAGTGGGCCAGTGGGCCTGGCAGGTGCCAAGAAAGCTGTACAGAATCCACCTGTGGGCCCACCCCACCATCCCTTCTGTCTGTTTCCAGGCTGAAATCCTGAGGTCTGCATCTGCAGGGCGAGGCGAGGTCAGCAGACCCATGACATCAGGGTCTGTAATGACATCATCAGGGTCTGTAATGACATCAGGGTCTGTAATGACATCATCAGGGTCTGTAATGACATCATCAGGGTCTGTAATGACATCATCAGGGTCTGTAATGACATCAGGTTCTGTAATGACATCAGGGTCTGTAATGACATCATCAGGGTCTGTAATGACATCATCAGGGTCTGTAATGACATCAGGGTCTGTAATGACATCATCAGGGTCTGTAATGACATCAGGGTCTGTAATGACATCATCAGGGTCTGTAATGACATCAGGGTCTGTAATGACATCAGGGTCTGTAATGACATCATCAGGGTCTGTAATGACATCAGGGTCTGTAATGACATCAGGGTCTGTAATGACATCATCAGGGTCTGTAATGACATCATCAGGGTCTGTAATGACATCATCAGGGTCTGTAATGACATCATCAGGGTCTGTAATGACATCAGGGTCTGTAATGACATCAGGGTCTGTAATGACATCATCAGGGTCTGTAATGACATCATCAGGGTCTGTAATGACATCATCAGGGTCTGTAATGACATCAGGGTCTGTAATCCTCACCCTCCCAGGAAGCCTCTGGTGTGTAACAAGAAGCAGATTCAGAGCCCTGTGTGTGAAAGTCTGTGCTGTTCATGAGGACCTGTGCCCTGGGTGTGGCTGAGAATCCATGTCTGTCGTCTGCATGGCCCTTCCTACATTTAGTTCTCAAGTAAGAACACCCAGCCAGTGCGGTGTGGGGGTTCCCAGGGTTGCCCTGAGAAGTAGGTGTTAACAGCCAGGATGATGATGATAGTGTTGTTGTTGTTATGTCTGGGGGTCACCACAACATGAGGAACTGTATTAAAGGGTTACAGTGTTAGACAGGTTGAGAACTACTATTCAACTGCAACGACAAACCAAACTTCAGCTAGTGGGTTCTGTGGGTCCTCCTGCCTTCTGGATGTGTCCAGCTGTCGAAAGGCAGCTGGACTAGCAGCAGGAGTGAGTGGCCCAAGCATGACCAGGATGGTGCCTTCCCTGGAGTTGGGAGCATGTTGGTGTGCGGTCATTCTAGCCGGCGTAAATCCCCATCTCTCCACACTTCCTGTCTGTGGCACCAGCTTTTGTCAATAGAAAAGGAAATGCCAAATGTAAATTCTTTTCAACACAGGTGAATTTATCCACCGATGTGGTCCACCCAGACTTAATCCAGCCCAATGTCAGGACTTTGAGAGCCACCTCCCATCCTCATTGGAGCCCCAGCCAGCACGAGGTTGCTGGTGACCTACTGATGTCACTGGGTCCTAGGTAGCCAGTGCTGGTCGCCCCCTGATGAAGAGAGACTGCCATTCCTCATGGGGCTGAGGTACCTGAAGGGACCGGCTCTGGAGTGAACCTGCTTGAGTCAGTTGTTGGGTCTCAGCCGCGTGTGCAGTACAGGTTAGTCCTGCCCTGAGAAATGTCCTTGCTTGAAGTTCCTGAGGGAACTTCCACGCTTAGGATGTTCAGTCTGACAGGATTATTTTCACTTTCTTGGGGACTTGAGCCACAAGGTACCTGTTGAACCTTTGGAGAGGTTGGAGATTAAGATCAACTAAGCAGGCAGTCAACCATGTCTACCTGATGGGCCCAGAGATGTCTGTTGAGGGTGACCCTCACTTCTGGAAGCGGTTAGCACCTCTTGCCTTCCTGGACAGGGTCGTCTGGGTAGTCACACTTTTACCTCAGGCCCTGCTGAACTTTGACTTTGTGATCATGAATTGTATCCTAATTAACGCCCCCCCACCCCGGCTACTTCCCCTCAGCACATCCCCACCACGTCTCCCTTCTGACTTCACCCCCTCTTTCCTTCTTGTTAGTCATAACCCCTTGAGTCCAGGCAGAACTGCACACTTGCACATGGGTGTCAGGCCATCCACCAGGGCACAGGCAACCTTCCAGTGTCCATGTCTGGTGTCCAACGAAGAGTGACTTCTTAAACAGGCGTCTACTGCCAGTAACTCCTCACAAGACCCCCCGCCCCTGGCAGAAAAGCTATTTTAAAAATAAAATTTCTATAGTATTATCGCTGACTTGGCCTCAGGCTTGCTACACAACCAAGGCTGACCCTGAACTCCTGATCCCCTTCCCTGGTATATTACAAGTGTCCAACTCCCTGCCTGCTTTATGTGGTGCTAGGAATCAAACCCAGGGCTTTAAGATGCTAGCCAAGCCCTCTGCTGACTGAGCTATATCCCAGCCCCTGTCCTAAGCTGTGCTTACACATGTAAGACTTTTTTGAGTGCTATTGGTCTCCCTGGTTAATTCCTTAACTTGAAGGTGGTCATGAGGACCACCCCCAACCTGCATGGTACAGAATTAGAATCCTCGAATTCGGTCTAATCCCCCTTGGTGCCGTGGCAAATGGAGCATGATTTAACTCCCCTAGAACAGTGATTAGCATGTTCTACCACTGACACGTAAATATCATCTCCTGTCCCTCCCTTGTTATCAGTAAGGTGGAGTTTGGAGGAAGGATTGTAAAACAGGGTGACCGGAGAGCTCACATTTTGATGCTACACACACTCGGTTAAAGGATATTTCTACCCTCCAGCTTATGGGCTCTCAGCCTTGGAGCTTACAGTCATTCAGGCTAGTCCCTCCCTCCTCATAGGGTGGACTCGTGTCCTGTGGGATGGTCAGCAGCCTCCCTGGCCTCTGACTGTGAGACCCCGGTGGAACCACCACCCCTGGTCAGTCGTCACCACCGAAAACATATCAGGATACCACGAAATGTTGTTGATCAGTGGTCCCTGCACCACGTGGAGCGGAGACCCCGTTTTCACTGAGCTGCTGAGCTGAAGCCAAAATCAATGAGGTAGCAATATAGTCCTTCCTGTAGTGGACTCTGCCTTTCAAGTGTGACCCTGCTTTAAACTGAAGGCCCTTCTTGTGAATGGAGACTACCAACCACTTCTTATGAATGGTGACCGCCCCTTCTTATGAGTAGAGATTGTCCCTTCTTATGAGTGGAGACTACCCCACCTCATGAAGCATCTTGGTTTGAAGCACTTGGAGCTGGACTGTCACTCAAGGTCAACTTGACCAGCTGAAGAGTGCAGCAATAGTTTTGGTTAATTCTGGAAAGCATCGGTGTTCATATAAGTAGACAGAACTCAGATCTTCTGTCTCCATTGCATACAGCCATCCACTCATTGGCTGAGAAAGGCAAGGGAAGGGCAATATCCATCTTCCTACCCTGGCTTGGTGCTAGATCTCTTGGGCCCTGGGGCCTTTGGACTCTGGTGCTGACATCCACTCATCGCAGTCTGATGCTCAGGTTTTTGACCTTGAACTGAGATTCTCACTGTGAGTTTCAGGTTTTAGGCTTTCGCCCTGGGACAGAAGAGTGCAGTGGCTGTGCTGGCTCCCTTCTGCTTGCTATTGGCGGATGGTAGGATTTCTGCCTGTTATTGGCACATGATCCTTCTGATTGCTCTTGGGGGATGGTGGGAATTCTTCTGCTTGTTGTTGGTGGATGGTGGGAATTTTTCTGATTGTTATTGGTGGATGATAGGAATTCTTCTGATTGCTTGCTTGCTATTGGCAGATGGTGGGATTTCTTGGCCCCAGGAGCCTCATGAGCCAGTTCCCTCACATCCCCCGACCCCAGGGACCTCTGTGCATCCACTCTGCCTGCTTACTATATTTGTCAGAAGGACATGGATGCTCACACCTACTTCATCCCGAAGGCTTCACAAAGTTGCATCTCTGGCCTGGTTCTTCTGTGAATGCCTAAGAGCCTACACTTTTGCATGTCCCATGTAACCCTCTAGATGTCAAACTAGCCACCACAAGGCAGTCTCGCTTGCTTCCAATGGCCACCAGGCCTTTGCACCTGTCACATGGGTGCATGAGGCCCCTGCATTATCAAATGAGCTACTCCAAGTACAGACAAAAATGTCATCTGTTTGTCTTGGGAAATTCTTGTCTTCATGCAAGCTTGACGGCCGGATGTTCTGCTAGCCCCCTCCCGTGCTGGAAGAGAGAGCCATGATGGGTTTGTTTTTGACACGGACAGTGGTCCATGTTTGATTCAGCTTCTTTTAATAAGACCTCGTTCAGACCCAGAGATGGATTACCAACTTCCCCATCAATCTTCAGGGCCAGATCTTATTACAAGCCACCACAAATATAACCATAAAAGCCCCATTGATTGATGTGGAGCTTGGTAATCCATCTGTCCCCATCCATTATTCTGGGTATAATTTTTCATTATCTGCATGGCAGCTGATTCCTACCACATTAGTATACAGTGGCAATTACCAGGAGCAGAAAGAGCCCCTAAATTAGCAGGAACAATAACACCTGTCAGGACAGGGGAGCAAGCGTCCCCACACCACAAGCTTCCAGACTCCAGGGCCACATCCTAATTCAAAGACTTGGAAGACGTGATTCAGTATTGACCTTGAAGATGGAGGGGAGAAAGTTCATAGCTTTCTAAAAACTTTATCTGGGGAATGTACCTTTCTTTGAGGTGACATTATTGTCAAGCTGATCACAGGCTGCCTGACAGCTGGAGTGGGGACAGCTCAAGGATTGCTTTGTACAGGGTTGGTGGGTTTATGGGACAGATGCCCCTGCATGTGTTATTGAAGGGTCGCCAGAGACTTAGCCAGGGGAACTATGAGTGTTGAGAAACACAGGTGAGGGAGGATGGGGTTGGACGATTTCTGCCTGAGATTTTGACATGCATACAGCAAACAGAATCCTTTCCAGAGACCAGCGTGATGAGACTCTCTCCACACAATGACTGCTAGACCCCGGGTAGTCTTTTTTACAAACACTTTTAATACTGATTTTTTTAAAACTTATAGATGTGTAAGCACATGTGTACACATATACAAATGTACACAGGATGTGCATATGGCAGACGAGACAACCTTTGGTGGCGCCCTCAAGACGCCATCCACCTCCTCCCTTGGGGCGTCTCTCGTTCACTAACTGGGCTACAGTGGTGACCAACAAGGCTTAGAAATCCTCTTATTTCTGCTTTTCCACGCTGGGAATAAACCGCACAGTGCCACACCCAGCCTTTGCGTGTGGGTTCTAGGGATCAGACGCAGGCCCTGTGCTTGCAAAGCGAGTTCTGTACTGGCAGAGCCGTCAGCCTTCCCTGTGATCCGGTCATCCATCCTTACCATTCACAAGGTGTAGGTTCTCTTCAGCGCGAGCAAAGACAATTGAGACAGACAGACACCTGGCTGAAATATTTCTGAGTGCCGCTGAAGGGATTAAATCGGTCAATTTCTCTCTGAGTTTTGATTTTCGAGAATCAAGAATCCTGTCAAATTGAGTTCTCTAGAGACCCATCATGCAAAGCGGTCTACTGTCAAACTGCTGCATTGGGGCAAACCCAATCCAGCACAGCCAGCAATATTCAGGGTGGAGGGCCCGGCTGCAAGCAGAAGGCGGTGGCTGTTTTTAAATCATCTACACAATGGCCAATGGAAACCTCTGCAGACAGAGATCCTTTGGTGAGGGGATGGGAGGATTCTGGTCTTTTGATCCACAGGTTCACATTGGGAGCCTCAGCTTTAGTCAGTCAGTCAAAACATAAATATTTTCATTAAATCTACAAGTAGCCCCCTCTCCCCCATTTGGCTGCTCACCTTAGTGAGGATTCTGACGACTGTGCATGGACAGAATATGGCAGCTGGTTTTAAATATATATAAATAAAACTTTATTGAAACACAGTCATGATTATTTTTCTGTGCATTGTCTGTAGTGGGTTTAGCACCTTGATGGCATAGTCTAGAACAAAGGCTGATGTGTTTGACATACAGTTTAAGTGCCTCCGAGGGTCCATTGCAACTGGAGAATTGGTCCAAGATGGTGTGGGAAGAGCTAGGGCCTTGAAGAGTCGAGGCTTAAAGGACAAGACTTAGAACACTGGGCACATGCCCTCAAAAGGGTCCATGAGATCCGAGAGCCAGCATGTGTCTCCGTCAATCTCTTACCCCACTCTCTGTAATATCTTACCCCTGTATATTCCCTAGCCACTACTATCCACTATGATGTAATGTAGCAGTAACCAGAACGAGGCTGATCCCAGTGCCATGCCCTTGACTCCCTACAACTGGGAGCTGCATAAACCTTTTCTCTTTATAAAGTTAGCTCCCTCTAGTATTTTATTGCAGTAATGCAAGGTGATCATACATAAAAATTACACATAATAATATACCAATATACTATTAGTATTATATTACGATAATAGTAATATTATTATGATATCATAAAATAATATTAGCATACTAATATGCATAATAAAAGCTAGCTACACATACTACATCTCCTAAAAAGCTTAAAGTACGTGTTTATTTATCTTGTGAGAAAACATTTGCCTACATTAGCTCCATTTGAAGATTATAAGCAACTCCCGGCATCTGGAGGAGATCAGATTGCAGAGCACAGATGCTGTGAACATCCTATAACTTCTCATGTGGGTCTGCTCTCTTCTCAGTGGGCAGCCTTCTAGTGGGAGGAAAGGACAAGGCATTTGTATGGATTTCCCACAATCTAAACTGCTTCCCGCAAATGTTAGTTGGATCAGTCTTTGTTCAACCATCATCATTGTAGGGTCTGTGAGTTCATCTCATAGGTCTTGCTTCTAATGCAGGAGGAGTCACTAGACATGACAGGGAAGCTGCACCCATGTAATCTTGATATAGCTGCCTAAGCAAGACCTGCATAGTGACATGCCCAGTCAACAGGCCAAGGTGTTAGGCCAAATTTCACAAGGCCCCACCCCTAGATTAAAAACTACAATGGTTACTGAGAGAGTGATAGTCAGGCTTCTCCAGTGACACCCCCAATAGATTATCCAATACCAAATGATCAGCTCAAAATACATGTACATTTGAGAAACACTAAATGTATTCAATAGGCTGAGGCGTGAGTGGATGGATGGGTGGGTGGGTGGGTGAATGGGTGGATGGAAGGGTAGGTAGGTGGATGGATGGATAGATGGATGGGTGGGTAGATGGATGGGTGGGTGGATGGATGGATGGATGGATGGATGGATAGATAGATAGATAGATAGATAGATAGATAGATAGATAGATAGATAGATGGGTGGGTGGATGGATGGATGCATGGATGAATGAGTGGATAGATAGGTGGGTGGATGAGTAGCTGGATGGATGGATAGATGGATGAATGGGTGGGTGGGTGGGTGAATGGGTGGATGGAAGGATAGGTGGGTGGATGGATGGATAGATGGATGGGTGGGTGGATAGATGGGTGGGTGGATGGATGGATGGATAGATAGATAGATAGATAGATAGATAGATAGATAGATAGATAGATAGATGGGTGGGTGGATGGATGGATGCATGGATGAATGAGTGGATAGATAGGTGGGTGGATGAGTAGCTGGATGGATGGATAGATGGATGAATGGGTGGGTGGGTGGGTGGGTGAATGGGTGGATGGAAGGATAGGTGGGTGGATGGATGGATAGATGGATGGGTGGGTGGATAGATGGGTGGGTGGATGGATGGATGGATGGATAGATAGATAGATAGATAGATAGATAGATAGATAGATAGATAGATGGGTGGGTGGATGGATGGATGCATGGATGAATGAGTGGATAGATAGGTGGGTGGATGAGTAGCTGGATGGATGGATAGATGGATGAGTGGGTGGGTGTGTGGGTGGATGGATGATGGATGGATGGATAGATAGGTGGATGGATGGATGGATGAGTGAATGGATGCATGCATGGATGGATGGATGAGTGGATAGATGGATGATAGATGGATGGATAGATATGTATATGTATGACAATGATAATAATTATAGAAGAGATCATGAACTTGAGAGGAGAGGATGACACAGGAAGGGCTAGAGAGAGGGAGAAGTAGAAGTTATATAAATAAATAATTCATGCATAAAATTTTCAAGAAAACAAGTTTTTCAAATGTGCCCTAGGCTTTGACAGTTGACTTAGTAAGGTTTTTTTTTTTTTTTTTTTTTTTTTTTTTTTTTTTTTTTTTTTTTTTTGCTGTGATAAAACACCATGGACAAAAGCAACTTGGGGAGCAAAGAGTTCATTTCGTCATAACAGCTTGTGGTCCATCATGAAGAGATGTCAGGGCAGAAGCTGAAGCAGAGACAATGGCGTAACACCGTGTACTGGCTTGCTTCCTGTGGCTTGCTCAGTCTCCTTTCTTACACAGCTGCCCAGGCATGGTTATTCGTCAAGGATATGAACCCTCAGACTTGCCTGCAGGCCAGTCTGATGGAGGCAATTCTTCAGCTGAGGTTCCTTTCACAAGTGACTCTAGATTGTGTCAAATTGATAAAAACCCAACCAGTAAGCTGTGTTCCCATCTCCCTTATTTCTTATTTCTTAGTAATAAATGTAGCAATATGGCATGTAACCGCCATTAAAGGCTCCTGCACACAACAGGAACTGAATAGCTGAGTCTCTTGTCTCCATGAGGGGATTCTCTTTGCCTCTTGCGAGCCACCCCTCTCCAGTGAGGTGAGCGAGTCCCTGCTGCTGCCTGTCCCTCAGCTCTGCCTTCTGCTCCTTCCTATCCACCATAGCCACTGAGCTCTCTAGCCTTGGTATAGAAGGTGGTGTATTCACCCCAAGGAACAAAGATATCGCCCAGCATTGGCCTGGAGAAGTCGGTGTCCATGCAGCCTTTCCACAGAGGAGGTGGTGGCGTGTGAGCTTCTGCCTTCGTAAAAACACGATCTTGCTTTTTCCTGGGGTTTTGAGGGGAGAGGAGCTAGCCTCTGACACACAAGTAGGGAGACAGTACTTGGATTAGCCAAGGCTACCCAGGATTGTGAAATGCACTGGTACTGGAGCCAGAGGGTCCTGCATGTCACAGATTCCCCTGGTGGTTTTCCCTTCTATAACCTGTTACTGTAGAATCTATCACTCAGGGTGTTGCCAGGACTACAGGGGACAGCGGCACAGTGACCACTGCTGGCACTTGTTGAGTGACAGTCTGTGATCATCGCTGCCATTGTCCTCCTGACTCCCTCCTGTCGTCACAGCGATAACAGCAGCAGTGATGACCATTGCGTTGATGGTTGTGGTAGGGTGATGCTGGTGATGATGGTAATGAATAGAATTTGAGTTATGCCGATGACAGTTGTGACTGTTGTCACCACCACCAAAATCTAAATGATATTCATCATCATCAACATCACACTGCCGTCAGCATCAGGGTTAGCACCATCATCACCATCACCACCACCCTCATCTCCACCATCATCGCCTTCATCCCCATATTCACCTTAATCTCTACCATCATCATCACCATCAAACTACCACCATCATTACCACCATCTCTGTCTTCATCATCAGCTTCCTCCTCTTCCTTGCTGTATGCACCGGCACAGGATCAGCATATGTCCTTCAGAACAACATGGCTGCTTCTTGACTCTTCTAGGAGAATCTGTGGATATAACATGATAGGACAGTGAGCAGACCACACACCCTTTCCATAGTTTTCCATCAAACTGCCCATCCTTGTCAACTTCTCCCCTGCTTACAAGATCCATGATGGTTCTCAGACCCTAATGAGCAAACTGAGACTCCTGGGCTGGTAGGTTATCCATTGTTGGGGGCATTGAAGGTAACACCTGTGGTGTGGCTTGACTTTAACCCCACTGGCAAGCTGAATAGTGGTCTGGAAGGAGTAGGTCAACAGGAAGTGCTCCAGGCTGAGCATGGGAGTATGGGAAGCCACGGGCCACCATGGGCACTGAGAGTTCTGACTTCAAAGCAAGCAGAATTCACCGGCTGCTTCCTGACAGCAGCCACAATGGTTACAAGGGCCTCTATCAGCACCAGCGCCTTGGAGATAATGTACCACAGTGGCTCTTGAATCAATGGGTAGAAAGGGTGGCTGGCCATGACAGTCCTGTTTCAGCTCCTCTATTTCCTACCATGAACCAGAACGGGAATCCTTCGGGCCAAATGGAGGTTCATCAGAGAGGAGAGGGAGGTGGGGAGTCGGGACATGTGTTCTGGCTTCGGCAACTTGGAATCATTCACAAAAGAGTCTCGCTTGATGATCAAGTTGAGCAGAGAAGTGACATCTGCTGTGCGACGGTCTCTGGGAGGCTGCCAGCGACCTCCGAACACTGCAGTCTGCCACGTGGGAATATGTGCCCTAGCACCTCAGATCTGTCAGATGTGATGATCAGGTGTCTGTAAAGGGGGTGTTAGAATTGGGTGCCAGGTAGAGACGGACAGGGCCCGCTCATTTCAAAGATGCTTTTTCCTGAAGGTTCCCCAAGCTACCTTGGTCTTCTGTTCAGGTCCCATGGTTTCCAACACCAGGAGAGAGCCCGGGGCTGTGCACCCTGCAGACCACTCTGGCTGGCTGGTAATCAGCTGGAGGAAGTACTTATTCCCATGGCTCAGCGGGGCCTAGGATGGGACCAGAGGCTGGAGCTAGTGCCTGCCTTCTCCCCTCTATCCTGCATCACTGGTTGGGAGCACTGGAAGGAGATGTGGGAGAAATCATGACCTTGGTCATTTGTCTGCAAGGTCAGCAAACGCTTGTTAGACTCTGACTATGCTACTGCCGAGGTGGCCCTGCCTGTCTATCCCCATCCTGTCAACTCTATGGTCCAGTCCACCGTCATTCTTCCCTGGGAGAAGGATGGGACTTCCAGGCCAGGTGATAGAGGACTCACACCCTTCCTTCATTCTTTCACTGGTGGAAATTAACTTTGCAGGCAGCAATCGTGGAAGGCTCTGTGGACAGGAGGCAGCGCTGGGGAGGGTGTCTTTGGGGTCTGCATTTGGGGGGGAGGGGACTTCTTCGAGAAGTCCTGGGTCAGGCCAGTCACTTCCACATTCTCATGGCTCCAGAATGGAGAATCAACATTTGCACCATGCAAGGGGAGGAAGAGAGGGAGGCCTTGGGAATCTTGGCAGAGCTACTTGAATTCAGATAAAGGCAGCAGGCACAGGGCACAACTACTCATGGCCAGGTCCCTGCTGAGACGCTGAGTGTGGGGAAGGAGAGGTCAGGGCTGAAGACCCCCTCTCTGGATGCAGGCGACAGTCTTGTTGCTTCAGATGAATCTCTAAGCACCTGCCCAATGTCCTTCGGTCTGTCTCCTCCAGCTCCGGCCCTGGAGCCTTCTGACCTGGCCCTTCCCATGTGCCGAACTTTGACCTTTGTGTGCTCTGACCTTTGTTTGACCTGACCTTTGACCTCTATGTACCGACCTTTGACCTCTGACTCCTCCCCTCCAGGTCTGGCTGTGCATCAGATCATCACCATCACCGTCTCCCTCATCATGGTCATCGCTGCGCTCATCACAACTCTTGTCTTAAAAAATTGGTAAGGCCCGGGAGTGGTGGTTTGCGGGGGCACCCAGAGGGATCTTCACAGAGAGCCCCACACTTTAAGACCAGGCTCTGAAACTTGGGATTTAACTCCGTTGACACAATACTTGGCCAGCTTACATGGAACTCTGGCTTCCATCCCAGCTCTGTGTACCCTGGGTGTGTTGGCCTGTGCCAGTAATTCCAGCACTCGGGAAAGTAGAGGCCAGAGCGTTAGAAGTTCAAGGCCAGCCTCAGCTACAAAGCTGGATAACACAAGACCACATTTCAAATAAAACAGACTGAAAGTCCTGAGTGTCAGCCTACAGACTGGCAGACCATGCTGGTGCCCTGCTGCAGGTGGCTTTCCTCACTGTTCCCTTCTGTAAAGTGGCCTTCTTTGAGGCTGGCCTTGCTGGGTGTGTTCATCTGACACAGCCCAAGAAAACTGAGAGGGTTCCTTGCTGCCTATGGCCCTTGCAGCTCAGATCTGCCTGCAGTCACTTGGAAAGGCATCTGTTGCGTGTGGGCCTTGGAGTTCCTGATCCCCAGGGGGGCAGTGTGCCCTGATTCCTAGGTATATGTGAATAACAAGTAGGGTTCCAACAACTGGACAAACCTAGAAGAAGAGAGGGAGCCAGAGGCAGGTAGCAAGGAGGATTAACGGCCCAGGACAAACACCATTCTGCTGGCTTCACACCTGGTAGACAGGTGGGCCCCTGGTAGATCCAGTAATTCAGGGGAGGGGGACCCCAAGCCCCTGTGCATATGGCGTAGTAACATATCATGACCATCTGGGAGCAGAGAGGACTTATGACCCCTTCTGTGGCACATGGGGCATGAGAGCGTGCCTTTGTCAAACCCTGGAAATGGCGAACACAAGAACACAAGTCACTGTTTTTCCTTTGAAGATGTGTTCTGGGCAAGGTGACAGACAGACAGACAGAGGTGGGTGCAGGCTAGGAGCTCCCTCTCAGCCACTCATCCAACAGTCAAGCTGCCCCCACCCCACCCCAGGTCCCCTCCTGCCCACCCAGCCCTTCTGCAGTGGGCATTATCCACCTCCCCATCCGGTTAAGGCATCCGAGAGAAACTGAGTCTGCCGCCTCAGTCTAGCTGACATTCTTTAGGCAAATAAGGATCCCTTGTCCCACCGCTCACCTCAAAGCACTCTTGTGATAATGGCCACATTTAAAATTCAGATTTTATATTTGAAAAAAAAAAAAGCTGATTACTTGATTGTGGTTGATCTTCCTGAAGAGGCTGGGAATTACTGTGTCATATAAATGATGCCTGGCAGCCGAGGCTTCACTGTGGATGTGCGGGAGAGAGCTGCACAAGCACTCTGGAACCTGCCCTCCCCCAGTTCAACCCCCACCCCCCTCTCTCCTAGCTGTGCCCCAAGCGGGCACACTCGGAGGAATAGCCACCAGCGGAAGATGAATCAGCAGGAGGAGAGTTGCCAGAACTTGACGGACTTCACCCCGGCCCGGGTGCCCAGCAGTGTGGACATCTTCACCGCCTATAATGAGACACTGCAGTGTTCTCACGAGTGTGTCAGGGCCTCTGTGCCCGTGTATGCCGACGAGACGCTGCACTCGACCGGGGAGTACAAGTCCACATTCAACGGAAACCGGTGAGTTCCACATGACCCAGGATCCGAGGCTCAAAGCTCTGTGTGGGTGAACAGGCACTGCCATCTTGGGCAGTCATTCTGTAGAGCTTGCAGGGCCCTGGCACATGCAGGGAGCTGACTTGTCAAAACAATAGCAGTGAAGTTAAATCAACAGGTATGTAGCCACCCCTGGGAAGCACAGTGGAAGCCATGGCGAAAACCTATCCCAGACCCCCAAGTGGTAATGAAGAAGTACTCCTAGCCCCCCACACTGTGCCTGGAAGCCAAAGAGCTGCCCTCCAGCCTCAGGATTCACAGCCAGCCAAGTGCTCACTGCCCCAGAGTATCAGCAGATTATGTCGGGTCCCTCCCACAGTTGCTATCTCTGAGATTCTGTCAATAATAACTCGTCAGCAGCCAGCTCAGAAGCACAGAAAATGCCAAGCAGACTCCGGGGCTGGAGCCTCTTATTAAATGCTGTTTTATTATTCATGGGTGATCCCTCAAAGAAGACACACTTCTCCAGCCATCCCTGGGAAATGGTTAAGAAACCCCTGAGTCAGCTGCTCAGGGTTTGTCCAGCATTAAATTAAAATATCAATAAGCTATTTTTTTAAGTGACTATGCACCCATGCGTCATCTGTAAATTAGGGGAAAAAGAAGAAAAGAAATGAGGCAGTAAGCTGGCTGCTTACGTGCCTGTAAAGCCCCTCCCCCTGGTCAGAGCTGTATTAGCAGTTGTCTTAGGGTTTTACTGCTGTGAACAGACACCATGACCGAGGAAAGTCTTATAAAGGATGACATTTAATTGGGGCTGGCTTACGGGTTCAGAGGTTCAGTCCATCATCATCAAGGTGGGAGCATGGCAGCATCCAGGCAGGCATGGTGCAGGAGGAGGTGAGAGTTCTACATCTTCATCTGAATTCTGCTAGCAGAACACTGACTTTTAAGCAGCTAGGATGAGGGTCCATACCCACAGTGACACACCTACTCCAACAAGGCCACACCTTCTAGTAGTGCCACTCCCGGTACATATACAAACCATCACAGCAATGTAGGGACACTATCAAGGGCTCCCTGTTGTGGCCACGGGGAGGTCAGCTCTGGGTCACTCTGCCCCTTCCACCCTGTTCGCTGATTTATCTATAAATAAGAGTGGCTCTTGGACATCTAGGGCTTCTGATCACCAGTTCCTATGCTCCTGTGGTACTGGCTGCAGTGAGCAGGTGTGCCATGTTTGTGCCATGGGGAAGGCCCTGTCCAACTGTAGAGGATTTGCTATCTGATACTCTCATATCCTTGCTACAGAGCCAGGAAGGGTAACACTCTGGTTCCTGCCACTGGGCCTGGGACATGGTAGTTGCCTGTTTTATTTCTGTGGTTGTGATGAAATACCTTGACAAAAAGCAGCTTAGGGTAGAAAGGAGTTTTTTCAGTTTATGATTCCAGGTTTCAGCCTCTCATCACAGGGATTTCACAGCAGCAGAAGCTTTCACACCTGGTCAGTCTAGAGCCAAGAGGAATAAATACACGCATGCTTGCTTGCCTGCTTCATGTTTATATGGTTCAGAATCCCCTGCCTAGGGGATGGTGCCTCTCATAGAGGTCTGGATTCTCCTAGAATCCCCTGCCTAGGAAATGGTGGCACTAATAGTGGTCTGGATCCTCCCAGAATCCCTTGCCTAGGGAATGGTGCCACTCATGGTGGTCTGGATTCTCCCAGAATCCCCTGCCTAGGGAATGGTGCCACTCATGGTGGTCTGGATTCTCCCAGAACCCCCCGCCTAGGGAATGGTGCCACTCATGGTGGTCTGGATCCTCCCAGAATCCCTTGCCTAGGGAATGGTGCCACTCATGGTGGTCTGGATCCTCCCAGAACCCCCTGCCTAGGGAATGGTGCCACTCATGGTGGTCTGGATCCTCCCAGAATCCCTTGCCTAGGGAATGGTGCCACTCATGGTGGTCTGGATCCTCCCAGAATCCCCTGCCTAGGGAATGGTGCCACTCATGGTGGTCTGAATTTTCCCCACTTATCAATCAGGATAACTTCACAGACATGCTCACAGATCAACCTGATTTATATGGTCCCTCACTGTGACTCTCTTCCTGGGTGATTCTAGGTTGTGTAAAGTTGGTAGTTAATGCTGACCATCACAGTAACCTGCCTTCAATGACAAAATGTGAGGGAGACATTTTAGGAGCTAGGTCTTGCCTTTTTTTTATCATATGCAATATGATCTCTGCCTATGGATGCCTAGACCCTGGCTTTAGGCTCACCCCAAAGCTAGCATCTGGAGATGGCACAGGAGTGAGGAATGGCCAGCCTTCCCACCCGCACACCTGAGTCCTCAACCTCCAGCCTCTTTGCTTGCGGGCCTGTAAGAAAATGGTAGTCCCTTAAAGACCCATCTCTAGAGAGCAGATCCTGTCTGCAGGCTGCCCACTCACCTGCCCTGTAGGCTAACACCAGCCTTCTCTGCTCTCCACAGAACATCCTCTGCGGATAGGCATCTCATCCCTGTGGCCTTTGTGTCTGAGAAATGGTTTGAAATCTCCTGCTGACTGGCCGAAGGCTTTTTACCTCCTGGGGGCGGGGCAGACGCCATGTGTCTGTTTCATGGTACGTATCTTCCAGGGTCGGGATGCCCTCCTTCTCTCCCTGCTCCTCCCCCATCCCCCTTACCTCTGTTTGGGATGACCAGGAGCCCCTCTCTAAGACAGTGGGTTTCCCAGGACATCCCCTATGTAGATACTGGTCCATGGGTCTTTGAGGCACATCTCTTAGACACACAGATGAGACTACCCAGTAGGGGAGTAGCTCACAGGATGTCCTTGCTGCTGCTGCAGCTGCAGTAGCAACAGCAGCAGCTCGCTGTCCAGCTCTCCCTGTGCAGAGGTGAGAGCTGAAATCACCTTCAGAAACAAGCTCTGGGCACAGCATCCCCTTCCCTCAGCAGGAAGCCACCCACCGGGGCAGCAGCTAAGCAGACAGGGATCACAGCCTCAGCACACAAGTCATGCTGGGGGAGGGGGGTTGGGAAGCCAGAGTTGAATTAAAAGACAGTCTTGAACTGTGAAAATAAGAGATAAGAAGTAACATGATAAAGAAAGAAAGCGAAGAGTTGAGACATCCACTAATTTGAAGCTGGAGACCGGCACCCAGACAGGATGGCTCTTCACGCTCCACTGCCTGGGAACATTCAGCTTGCTTTGGTTGGTATGAACCTGATGTGCGATGCGGACATCCAGTGGCTCCTTGCTGAGTCTGTGAACAGTGGCCTACAGGGACGTGAGTGCCTTACCTTGGAGCCTCACTTCCCGCTTACACAGCTGCAAGCATAGCCCATGGTGATGTCTGTCTGTCCCCCTTTGTTTTGAGATGCAAGTCTTGCTCCATGTCACGGCAGAGACAGCCAGTCTATGTCCCTCTTGTAAAAGAGGCACCTAGTCATTTCCCATGGAATGATAAGCCGTCTCTTAGATAGGACACAGTGTCCACAGATGTTTTCGTCTTACTCGATGCTCGCCTTCTGTGCGGGGTGAGGGGTGGGCATGGCTCAGGGGTTCCATACCCAGCCCTCGTCCAGCAGGAAGCGGGGAGGATCTGCCGCCAGCTTGGAAATGAATCGGTCAGTTCTTAATCCCAGCACTAATGAATCGCAAGTTTGGTCCAAATCAAATCTCCAGCCCTCAGTCCCTGTCCCAAAGCCAACATGTTCCGCCAACGGGCAAGAGAATGTAATTAGATTAGACTGGAAATGAGCCTCCCGCAGAGGCCTTCACCGAGCCTATGTGGCAAACACAGCCTTCTAGCAGGCAAGGACCCGGAGCCTGGTGCATCCTGAGAGCAGTGCCATGGTCTGCCAATGTGTTCTCTCCATTAAGGCTGTGGAAGTCCCTCTTGGATGTACCAACTCACCTGGTGTTGGGGAGGTCCCAGGGTGGGGTAGGCGCCACATCTCAGTTATACCTTTAAAAGTTCATCAAAGGTGGATGTGGTGGCTAATGTCTTTAATCAAACGGTCATGAGTTTGAGGCAGAGGAATCACTGAGAGTCTAAAGACAGCATGGGTACAGAGTCAGATCCTGTATCAATTAAAAAAGAAAGAAAGAAAAATGTATTAAACAATAATAATTCATTGTCATGGAGATGCTGAGTCTGCCCACTGAGCCACAACTTTCTGGAAGAGCTGGGGGCCCATAGGCCATATGTCTTGGGGCAACTCTGTCATTTAGATGTTAGAAAGGCCAGTCTCCCAGCAAGCCCAACTACAGGAGGGAAACTGAGGCTGAGAGAAGACATGATTTGGCCATGATGGTCTAGGTTGTCGATGGTGAGGCCCGATTACCCACAGCTGCCTGGTTCCAGGATGTCACACTGCCTGCCATACAGATGGCTGTGCCTTGCAGTGTCTGAGACCAAGCCCATCTCTATGCTAGGCACCTTTGCTCACTTCCCCCCTAAGGCCAGCTCCAAGCTGTAGGCAGGCTGGAGGTAGAGTGGGGCTGTAAGATCTCCAACTAAAGGGGATGGTCAGCCAGGCTGCAGTGAGGCTAGTCCTGAGTGCCTGGGGGCTGAGCTCTGTAGCCTTCTTGCAGGGAGCTGCAGCACGGACATTCACAGGAACACAGAACTCGATGAGCAGGACGAGTGGTTGTATTTGTTCCTCTGCTCCAGACCTCTTGTCTTTCTGGTGGCATCCGCTCTGCCCCAGAGTGATGACATCCCATAGTTTTGATTGGGTATCCCAGGACACTGATCTTAGATGGGGTGTAGCATGCAGCTGCCCCAGGAGTTCACAGTCACTCTCACCTACATGAGTACATCTGTTTCCAGTCCACCCCGCCCCTCCATGTGCGTTATGGGGACCCTCTGGGCTCAGAAGAACTAGATGTTGTGTCTCCTTTCCAAAAGGATGTGCTCTGCTGTCACGCCTGCCACGCTTCACCTCCGGTGACTTTCTCTAGACCAGAACCAGGAGAGCTGGGAAAAGAGGCTCATTAGTCTCTGATAAATGCTTAAAGATCTCATCGCCGTATGCCGGGCGAGCTATTCATCAGTCACTGGGATGAAAGCCTTCAGAGTCCAAGCATCCCTTGATTCTTATAATTAACGCCTGGGCATGAGCAACAAGCAGAGACGTACCAGAGAGATCTCTCGGGTTTACACGGGTGCTTATTGTCCCTTAAATAAACAGCAATTAATAGAAACACGTTTAATTAAGGTTTAATAGTCAATAGGGATATTTATCTCTCGAAGAGCCTTTAGGACTTTCAGATAGCTTTTTATAGGTGATGGAGCAATTTGTCTAAAAGAATTTTAATGTG
The DNA here is from genome assembly GCF_000001635.26 of Mus musculus. NCBI lineage: Eukaryota > Metazoa > Chordata > Mammalia > Rodentia > Muridae > Mus > Mus musculus. The sequence goes on along the minus strand of NC_000070.6, from coordinate 153,379,498 downwards.
TGTGTGTGTGTGTGTGTGTGTGCCAGGATAGTGTCTATGTGAGTGTGTCTCCCTGTCTGTGTATGTTTGTGTGTATGTGTCAGTGCATGCTCTCTCTCTCTCTCCCTCCCTCTCTCTCTCTCTCTCTCTCTCTCTCTCTCTGTGTGTGTGTGTGTGTGTGTGTGTGTGTGTGTGTGTGTGTCTGTGTGTCTGTGTGCTCCTTCCACTGTGTGTTCTGGGAATTAGACTTAGGACCTCAGGCTTTTGAAGCAAGCTCTTTTGCCTTCTGAGTCATCTTGCTGGCCTCTGTGTAGCAGTTTCTTACCCCAACACATCCTTACCCCTTCACAGGACTGTGTCTGTACAAGGGGGGGGTGGGCGGAGGGCTAACCATGACCAAGTCTTTTCCCTGCAGACAGACTCCTGGGGAAACCCAGGTATCCTGACAGGCAAGCTCTCACTTCGGAGAGTCCTTATCTCATACCACCTCACGGTGACCGCAGGTAGCCACACGAAGATGATTTCTACTCAGAGGCTTGCCTGCCATTGGCTCGTGCCTCATTTCCTGTCAGTTCCGCCACCCCTGGGATGGCTGAACTTCAGGAAACTGAATTACACGTAGGTTCTTCCTATTCATCAAAGCCACTTCATTCTGAGCAGCACCTCGGAAAACATTGAGACTCCCCAGTCTGGAGCACACAAGAGATGAATCATTACTAATATTCTCAGGAACAAATTGAAGCACAAACTGATAAAAAAGAAAAGAAAAGAAAAGAAAAGAAAAGAAAAGAAAAGAAAAGAAAAGAAAAGGCAAGCGCCTAAACCTTCCCCCAAACAAAAGAAAACAAAACAAATCACATCCCTGGGTCTGGGGAGATGGCTCGGTGGAGTGCTTCTAGATCCCTAGCACCCATATAGAGAGCCAGATCCAGCCGTTCTGTGAGCTATGGGTTCACTGAGAGACCCTGTCTCACGGTGGACAGGGATTGAGAAAAGCACCCAACATCGACCCCTGGCATCTGCATGCATGTGCACAAGCACTTGTGCACAGGAACATGTACACATGTGCACATACAAACACCATGTTCATAGAGTGCAAAGCTCTCATAACTTAAAGGAATATCTCTTTCAAAGTAACACGGAGAACCTTCTAGAAGCTGTGCTTTCTGTCATCCAGCACAGAAGGAACACGGGGCACAGGTGTTCTTTCAGGCTGGTCAGGAGCTGTGGTACCAGGGACAAGGCCTGCCTCTTGTCTTTGTTTTTAAGAGCAGATGCTCAAGCCGGTGAGCCCAGGAAGCCTGCAGCTCAGTCTCCTTCCGGGCAGCAGGGGGCAGAATTTATCCCGGAATTTATCTGCAAGATCGCTTGCTCTGCAGTTCCCACCTACCCTGTCCTTCCCTGCCTGTTTCCTGTGGGGTCCAGACCCACATCCTGCATCCTTCCCCTGGGCCTGTGGTCTTTCTCCAACTCAGGGCCAAGAGGCTCCTGCACTGAGCCTCTGCAGCCAGAGACCCCACCCCTCCACTGTAAGCCAGAACTAGAGAACAGCAGGGCTGAGAGCTCAGGGCAGGTTTCTCATCTCTCCTCCCTCCCTGACCTGAGGCTGGGATGATGCCCTGACATTGTCTGGAATCTCCTCTACTCTCTGCAGAAAGCCAGTGCTGCTGTTACAATGGCCATCTCACCACTGTCTTGGTCTCCCAGTGACCCTGCCCTGTGGGCTTGGAGGAGAGTTCCTTTTCTGTGTGGTTCCATATAATCACTTAACAAAGGATGGCCCCTGTCACCGGGCTCTACCATCCAGCCTGAGGTGACCCCCATCGCAGACCTGTACTCAGGGAGGGTCCTGTTGCCAGGGAAATGCTATGCATGCCTGGCTGAAAATTCCAGGAAACTCTCTTACACCCGGGAAGCAAGACAGATAGAAATTGAGGGTATGTCTGCATAGAGGAGAGAGGGAGGGACACGGTGGAGGGAAGGTAGGTGGGAGGAGCCAGCATGGAGAACATAGAAGTATCTAGAAGGCTGGTAGGGAGTGGGTAGGGCTGTCCCTTCAGCCTTGCTTTGTTTAAGTTCAGGATCAAGGGTCAGCCTCCTCCTTGGGAGCCTCTCTCCTGAAGGTGAAGCCTCCCTATGATTTACAGCCAACTTTAGAGGCAGGTTTGGCAGAGCTTGCCTCGGTTCCCAGCACTCAGGACGCTGCAGCAGGCCAGGCGTGTTGCAATAACAATATTGCAACAATAACAATAATGTACAGCTTCTGCCCAGACTAGGCTGGATAGAGAAACACTGTCTCAAAAAAGGGGGGAGGGGGAGACAGAGACAGAGGCAGAGAGACAGAGAGAAGAGGGAGACCTAAGTCACCCTGATTATACCAACCTAGGCTACCAGGCCAGCCTTTAGTGAACCTGTTTAAAACGAGTATATAATTGTAGAAAAATAGACCTAATAAAAATATCAATTAACTTTGCTGTCTCTCTGTGTGTCTCTGTCTCTCTTTCTGTCTCTCTGTCTGTCTCTGTCTGTCTGTCTGTCTTTCTCTCTCTCTCTGTATGTGTGTGTGGTGTGGTGTTTATGTGCATGTGTAGTGTGTTGTTAGTAGCTATGTGTTTCTGTGGTTGTATGCTTGTGGAGGCCAGAGGTCAATGTTGGATGTCTTCCTCTGTCAATTGCTACCATATTTTTTTGAGACAGAGACCCTCACTGACCCGAGCACACCAATTCTGCTAGGCTGGCAGGCCAGTATCCTTACTGGGGACCCAGGGATCCTCCTGCCTCTGTCTCCCCAGCACAGGGATTATAGACCCACACTGCAGTGCCCATCTTGTATGTGGCTCTGTGGATCCAAGCTTGTGTCTTCACGCTCACACAGCAGGTCCTTCAGCCACTGAGACCTTACTCTTAACCCTTCTTCAGTGTTAACTGTATCAGCAGCATTACTTGTGTCAGACTGTTCCCAGGAAAACTTCCCACTGGATACTAGCAGCCCCCCTGGCCTTGGCATCCCTACTGACTGTACAAACGCACACTCTAGCCACCCCCACCATCTGCCTGTTTAAATGCACAACCTGGGTCCCCCACATGAGTGGATTCGCAGAGTACTTTTTTTTTTTAAATTTCCACAAAGTTCAAATGAAAATGCGCACCCAAGATGGCTCTTGCTGTCTTAAATTACTTCTCTGTTTGAAACCCTTTTCCTATTGATCCCTGAATATGGAGATATAGCTCAGGGAATATTCCACCAACAGGAGCTGTGTGCTGACATGACCCGAGGTCCCCATTCTTTTCGAAAGGTTGACTGAGGTCTGCAGTAGATCGATAACCCCACAGAAGCATTGTGGATGCTTCAACTTAGGCCTCATAGAGTAGCCCAATAGGCACCTCTTGGAGATGGCAGGCTAGACAGAGGGTTGTACAAGGGGCTTCTGTTGTCCATTCTGGGACCATAGGGAAGGGGCTAGCACCTCAGTCCTCTTCTCCGCCTCACTGGAGAGACAAGTGTGGGGCTCTTGGAGCAAACAGGGGTCCTCACAGCCCCACCCACAAATCCAGGATGAAACCTTCATGTGTCTCCTGGAAAGGTCAGTGCTCAAAGTCTACCACTGTTGAGTCAGGAGAAAGGGTATCCCACCGGAGTCTCCTGGGAGAGTTGAGTCCCATACCCATGCTTCCTGCAGCTATGGGGACTCTTCACCCAGCTCCCAGGCCAGCTTGCTTCCAGGGCTGTATGTCCCTAGAAGGTTCGAAACTCTCTGTGACGGATCTTCCAGTTTGGCCATTCTCTGGGCCTGGGACCTGCGGGGCAGCACCAGCACTCATGTCACATCGTGTCACCTTCGTTGAGGGTCCCGAGAGCCCTGGCTTCTTGGCTTGTGTCATCTACAGGTGTGGAGGAAGTCCCCTTTCTGCTTGAGAGTCTTAGAGGCCTGTAGTTGTGGGATGGGTGTTTCTAGTGAGAGCCCTGAGGGGCAATGGAAGCCCACACACATTGCCCCAGAACTCACACAGCACTCAGCAAGATCGCTTATGGCTGCGATGTAATAATACATCCTCATGTCCAGGGACTCTCACTGGCTGGAACTCTGGGCTGCCACTTACTGCTGCTCACACACAGACAGGTTTGGGTGCCTTTTCCTGACCAGGCTGCTGAAGGATGCTGCAGTCACTGGCCGCTCCTGCACATAACCAGGTCCCCTTTCTCTCTTGGGGGGACTCAGGATCTAGAAGTCTGTCCTGAGTCTTGGTCCAAGTGAACTTGTAGGTGGTGGTGGATGGAAAGGGACCCCATAGGCTCCTTCCTGTGTTATAGGTGCAGCAAGCAAATCTCTGCCGTCCACGGGTTAGAGAGGGAGGAGGAACATGGAGGGAGTATTAGCCAGTGGCAGGCATGCTTGGGTGATGTGTTCCTGAGGAGGCAGCTCAACATTGCCTCCCCAGCAGCTCGACTGCTCCTGTGGTGAACTCAGACCACCACAGAGTCTATGTCTTTAACGCTGAAAAGGATTTCAGCGCTGGCTGGTGTCCTAAGCTGAGTTGGGAGTTTTGTTAAAGATTCCTGAACTCAGTATTGACAGTGAAAAGAAATACTGAGAAGAAGTCAAGACACTCACCGGAGTGTGGGTTTGGGCTTCTCAAAGAACGAGTCGTATTTCAACTAGAAGGCTGTAGATCGGCATTTGGCAGCTTTTGGGGGATTTTGGTACGCAACATGTTTCTGGGACCCCACTGTCCTCTGCCTGTGTTTCTTTCATTGATAATAAGGCGACGGCTTGGCTCCACGGGTGCCTGGGATGAGATTACTATCTAGTCAGCTCAAACCAGGAGCTGCTGGGGTTGCACAGGGCCTTTAGAACATGCCCTTCCCCTGTACCGTCTCGGGTAAGACGCCTAGAACATGTAGACGCATGCCTGGGAGAATGAAGGCCTTAAGGGTGGGTAATTTGCTAGTGAGAGACTTCAGTCAGATGCCAGGGAAGCAGCTCTTTTTCCTGTGTTCCTCAGGCTTTCTGTATTTTCCTCTCCTGCCACGAGTCCAGCTTTTCTCGGTAGGCTCTGCACACAGGGCTGAAGCCTTCCATCATGGTCCCACCAATCCTTGGCAACCACCGGAGTGGGTATATTTGGGCTTTGTGTGGGCAGTGAGCCTCCCTGTGCCCCAGGGGCTGCTGCTATTTACTCTCTTCCTTTCTGCCTCCACAGGATTCCGTTGGTGAACTTGTACAAACAAAACAACAAAACAAAACAAAAAAATTATAAAACCTAAACCTAAACTATCTAAGGGGAGGGTCCCGCACCCGCTGCTTCTGTTTGCCCGCGGGAACTCAGCTGAGCAGGACACCCAAGGCCAAATCTATTTTTGTAAAATTGCTCGTGCCTAGGGGCGCTCCCGTCTCCCAGAGTTTTCTCCGGAGAGCAGAAAGAAGACACGCAAGAAGCGGACTGGAGACGGCAGAGAATGCCATGCAGAGAAGGACAGGAGACAGCTCCCGACGCCTGGGACTCGCACCACGATTCTGAACCTGTGCCAATAATACCACTATGTGCCATGTAATGACCCGGAAGCTCGGCAGGAGCCGAGCCCAGCGAACCACGTGGAGAGATCTTAACAGAGGACAGGGGTGGGGATCACTTCCGGTAGAGTCACTATTTCTGGTTAATATACATATATAAATATATAAATACCAACACACAGACACACACACTTTTTTTGTACTGTAGCAATTTTTGAAGATCTTCAATGTTCCTTTTTAAAAAGAAAAAGAAAAAAAGAATTGTGTTCTAGTCACAAAACTTGATTTATTTAACATGCTTAGTATGAACAGAAATAAACCTGTGTTTTGTACTTTGGCAAATCACATCACACGCAGCACACACACACATGCACCCGCACCCGCACCCGCACATACAAACATACAAGCATTTATATGCATATATTGGAGAAGCCGTTCTGCAGGTCGTCCAGGGAGACAGCCTCAACCCAGAGGACGAGCCCTTACGTGACAACTTCCATCCGTCAGACACTTGCCGAACGGTACTCATGTGTGGCTTTATCACTTGGGCCAGAATTAAGAATGCTGTGGTTTTCTCTCTGTGTTCACACACACGGTCAGTGCTGCATTTCTTCATTTAACTGTCTGAGGATGCTAACAGCCACACGCGCTCACGCAGCCGACTGCCAACGAGTGAGCCTGAGAACCAGGTTGGGTGGGTGGCAGATTCTCGAACATTTGTGTCATACAAGCATAGACTGAACTAAAGAGATTTTACAGTTCCATAATTAAAGGAATATATCCGTACACGGTGTGTGCTTGTGTCGGGGATGCACTCAGGAGCCCAGGAGAGATCCAAACTCAATGATTCTGTGTGTGCCCAGCTCTGGTGGCTCCTGTGGGCCATGCTCTGGTACAAACTTTCTCCTCCTCCTATTGCCGAACAGATGCTGGGCTTTTTCTTGGGTCAAGTGTGACCAGGAAGGTTGGAGAAACGGGGGGCACAGTGATGTTTGTTATTAAGATGCTACATTGGGACTTCTGTTGGGTCATAGACAGAATGTCTCCTAGAAAACCCGCATCATACTCCCTGGTTTGGAATTACTGCCGTGCCCAAGGTAGGCATCTCCCTGCAACCCATCTCCGTAGGATCCCAGTAGCAGGTGCTGGGAGGGGCCTGTGGACCTGTTTCACACTCTTCAAAATTGTGTGTGTGTGTGTGCACTGCCTGTATGTATGTATGTATGTATATGTGTGTTGTCTGTCTGTCTGTGTGTATATATAAGTATGTATGTGTGTGTTGCTTGTGTGTGTGTGTGTGTGTGTGTGTGTGTGTGTGTGTGTGTGTACCATGTGCAGACAGTAGCCATGGAACCAGAGTTACAGATGTTTGTGAGCCTCTCTGTGAGTACTGGGAATCAAACCTGCTTCCCTGGAAGAGCAGCCAGGGCTCTGAATGGCTAAGCCACCGACAGACCCACAGCCTGACACTCCTGTGCATTACAGACCAGGGGCTAGGTCAGGTGCAGGGGATCTTCTTCAGAGAATGTGTTTTCTCGGCATGGCCCAGATAGGAGTCAGTAGCAGCAGGAGAATGCAGGAAAGACTGCAGACAAGGTGAAAGGTTGAGGACAGACAGACAAACACTTGCTTCTTCCCAAGGACTCTGTCCTCTGGAATCGACCTGATGCGAAATGTGCTTGGTGGAGCTAGCTTTCGTATGTCCCTGGGCAAGTGAAAAGGGTCCGATGGTGGAGGGCAACGGTGCCTTTACAATTCAGACGTGTTAAGTACTGTGTCCACAAATCACTCAAAAATTTGGAAGATGTTTCTTTTGGATTTCATTTTTATTTTTCCATCCCTGCCCCCAAAGCAAAACAATGCAAACACTTGCCACTGGCATGTTGCAGCTCCGGGGTCACAGGGTTCTCCTGCATGATGCTGAAATGTGCGTCTTCTCTGCACGTCACCTGGCTCCCGTTCCTCCCACTGGCCTCAAGCATTTCCATCAGAGGTGGGCTTTGGGGTTGTGTTAGCCCTGGGTGAGCAGGTAAGGCAGGGTTGACAGCATCCTTTAGCAGTGGGGGGCCGGTGCTCAAGCCAGGGACTTTCTGAGCTGCAGAGCAAGCCCAGTCAGTGAGGATGGTGATAGTAGCTGCAGAGTCATCTCTACCCACACTCAACATCAGCCCTAGCACAAGGTTGGACTCTGGTGTCTTGAACTCAGAGTTCCTAAGATACCAAAAGTCAGAGGGAAGGTTAGAACAACCTCTAGCCCTCATAAGCCCGTGGTAACTCCTTTGATACACCCAGAGCAGGGTCCTGGGGACCAATTAGGTAGAAGTGTATGTGCACACTGCAGAAGTGTGTGTGCATACTGCACCACAGAGCTCAGTCCAGCCCGGTCACTGCCAAAGTAAAGCAAGGCTGCCAAATCCAGGGGATACACTGATGATTTATGTTAATCTTGAGTGGCTTCCTCACCTCCTTGCCCTTAAACAGGAAGTAGATTTATGGGAGAGAAGAATATGGCCATGAGGTGTCCACTCAGCTATAGGACTGTGGGTTGAGGCCCAGCGTGTGACTCCGGTGTCTCACATATCTGGGGAGTTGAGGGACAGTACCCTGAAGTGTGAGTGGTCCCCACTCTGCCCTTCACATCTATAATCGAGCCTACTAATAAATACCCTACATCTTACTAGCACCCTTAGACACCCATCTGTCTGTCTGTGTTTTCTCTGGCTGTCTACTTTAACTGCTGTTCTTACCAAGGTAAGTCAAAGGTAATGTCCCTAAATATCCACTTGAGATGTGGATAAACCCATATATCCACTTGAGTCGTAACGTTTTAGCTTCACACCGTTACAGGCTTCCAAGTCATTTGGCTCTTCACAGACTGCGCAGTGCCCCCTCTACAACTTTTGACGTAATTAGCATTGGCTCTCAAAAGCCATCTCTCTGCAAGGCCAATGGAATCTGTCTCTAGGTTTAGTCACTTCTAATCTCCACACATGAGGTATCACTTTGGAGTAGTTAAAACCCACAAGTGGTTACTTTTGTTTTTAAACACTAAGATGAGATTTCTCAGCAGGCCCAGGGAAACCTCCTGATCTCCTGGGCTCACCATCCTGAGATAGGTCCGAGGTAGGCCTAAGCATGTCATACCACTTACTTCAGCATGGCAAGGACACTCAGAGACAGGTATGGTGGGGTAGCTTCCTCATAGGACAAGGAGAAGGTTTCTTCCATGTGTTTCTGGTACTTCCTTCCCATCATGAGTCTAGCTACACTTCTGTCAACCCCAACTCCTCTGGAGCTCCTTGGCTCTAGGAAGTCATGTTACTGTTACTGTTGATCTTGCCTTCTTAGGTTCTTAAGCATGCCCAAATGTCTCCCAGGGGCACTGTGGCTTCTGGGAGCTTTCTCTCTGCAGGCGCTCATTGACAGTGTTCATTCATTTTCTGGTATCTTGTGAGACCATGTCCAGCTCATCAGCTTAGTCGTAAAGTGAGTACGTCTGCTACAGTCTCTATTTTGGCTCTCCAGAACTGGGGAAGCAGGGAAGGAGAGAAGGACAGGGAGAGAGGGGGGAAGGGGAAGGGGGAAGGGGGAGACAGAGAGACACAGGCTTACAGAGAGGGAGAGAGGGGGAGAGACAGACTGACAGAAAAGAGAGACATGAAAAATGTATTAAAAGAGACAGGTAGGGTTAGATCTTTTACCTTCTCCCAGGTGTCTAGGATCTTCTAAAATTCTTGGAAGACAAGATGGGGATACAGGGCTGAGGCTAGACCACAGCATTTCCACACCCAGGTTGGAAGTTCCCTGTCATTCATTCCAAACTGGCACCAAGATCCACATTTTTTTCTGTCTCCATCCATTGCCCACTACACTCTTTTATAAGGGTTAGCCTGACGCACATGAGCCCTCATGCTCCTTCCATGGGCTCCAGACAGAAAGACACTGGGACTCCCAACGTTTGCCACTGTTCTCATTTCAACTTGTGAGCTCCATAAGATGCACCTCCCGTACAGACATGCGTGTCTCCTTGTGATTGGGTCAGCAGTCTGTCAATCTTCTACCATGTTGGTGTAGGACTGGAAGTCAGAAGGATGTAGTCCTGTCCTCGTGGCTGGGTTGTGCTGTGGGTGAAGATGGTTAACAGAGACACGCACATACAGTAACCAACAAGTAGGTAAATGGTACAGGGAGTGAGGAGAAGGGGGATAGGAGGGAGGAGGAAGGCCATGGGTGTTCACGGCTTCCTTCCCTCCCGTTCCTCCTGGAGAGCCATCTCTTGCTTACTGAGGGGTGGTCCAGGGCTGGATGATACAGCAAAGCCTCTCGCCTTTCAGAAATGCAGGGCAACGCCAGGTATGAGCTGCTCTGATCATTACAAAAGGCTCTGCCTGGCTCTTTGCCCCTCACCCTGCTCACTCCAGTGAGGAAGAGCTGGAAGGGACGAAGAGAGCCAGAGTCAAGGGAGTAACTGTCCTCATGGCAGGGAACTTCCCGGCTCTCTGAGCCCCACCTCTACCAACGTTCTCTCTTCACTCTCAAACTGCTTCTGCCCAGGAGGGAGGAGGAGGAGGAAGAGGAGGAAGAGGAGGGAGAGGAGGAGGAAGAGGAGGAGGAGGAGGAGGAAGAGGAGGGAGAGGAGGAGGGAGAGGAGGAGGGAGAGGAGGAGGGAGAGGAGGAGGGAGAGGAGGAGGGAGAGGAGGAGGAAGAGGAGGAAGAGGAGGAAGAGGAGGGAGAGGAGGAGGGAGAGGAGGAGGAAGAGGAGGAAGAGGAGGGAGAGGAGGAGGGAGAGGAGGAGGAGGATAAGGAAAGGGGAGGAGAAAGAGGAGGAAGAAGAGGAGGAAGAAGAGGAGGAGGAAGAAGAGGATAAGAAAAGGGAGGAGGAGGAGGAGGAGGAAGAGGAGGAGGAGGGAAAGGAGGGGACTGAAGACAGAGACTTAGCCACTGGCTACGGGCTCTATTCCTGCTGGTTCCAGAAGGCAGCTTCCTCCCCAGACCCCCCTGAATGCCCAGCATGTTTGGGCCCACCCTTCCCACACAGCATCTGTTTTTAAGTAAGCAGCTAATCAAAAACATGTCATGATTCACGTCTGTTTAGAATGTTTACTGTGGAGCAGTTTGCCGATTTGCTCTGTCGTACAGCTTTTGACTGTTTGTTTGTTTCCAGTGTGAGTAGCGTAGCCCACAGAAACGAAAGCAGACTCTTGCCATCTTCCTTCTATACTGCATACTGCCCGTGCTGCCTGTGAGGATGGTGGGCTCTTATCTCGTGCTGAGCTGAGACAAAGCAGGAGTTCTTCAGAGGGCTTCGGATACCCTGTAGAATTGTAGAATATGCCCCCAGGCTTCCAGGGCACAAAGCTTAGGCCGTGTGTGCTTGTCATTTCTGGGTTTGCAGCTTATGAGCCCTGATGACAGGAGGTGGTGGGAAGGGGCTTCAGAGAGTCACCCTCTGTTCTGTCACCTGACCATCAAGCCAATAAAGACTGGGCTGCTGCTGCTACAGCTGTTGCTGCCCTAAATCATTCTAGAAAGATCTCAGCTAACAAACATGCCAGTCTAGAGAGCTCACCACATGGCCATGGAGCCAAGCTAGGGATCTAGCCTGTGCACTGCTCTCCTGGAATGGGAAGGCCAGAAGTAGCTCTTGGATTGCACTTTGCCAAAGGAGTGGTCTCCTGTCTCAAACAGAAATGAGGAATGGCCGGCAAGGTGCAGGCACGCTCACACCAACCCCCTTGAGGACTGCTCACTTCAGTTGCTGGCTAAGCACTTGGGCAGGTCTGGCTTGGAAAGTTGGGTGCACTGTTGCCTGGATTCGATGGATGCTTTCTCTGTGGGTTGTCGGTGGCCAGTGACAGGGCCATATGGTAAGCTTGGAAACACACAGCCACGCCACCCTGAGAGAACAGTCCCTAGGTTTTGATGTGAATCTGAATAGAAAATCTATCCTTCCAGGAACCCCACCACCTTCCCCCACTGATGGGTCCCCTCCTGAGTCCTCTAAGAGCAGCTGGACATTAAGTCCCATGAATTCTGATCACATTGGGGCATGGCCCTGGCCAAAGAGATGAAAGCAGGGCCAAGCTTGCACATGTGGGACACAGAAGAAGAGAAGTTAAGATCGTTCTGACAGAATGGAGGAAGCCACTGTGATGAACTGGCTGTACTGTGTCTCCTTGCTAGGGTTAGAATCTAGACAATATGCCATGGAGAAGGTTCCATTTGTCAGGCTAACACACTAAGGCAAGAGGGTGGTTCTGTACATCCCACGGGGCCAAATCTGTCCCTGTCACCATCTTGGATTCCATGCAACATCTGTGGAGTCACAGGTGTCAGGCACAGATGCAGGGCCTATGGCACTGTAGAAAGGTCACTTTCATAAAAGGTAGCATTCTTGAGGGGGTCTCAAACTTGGAAAAAGAAAGGGGCTCAACAGGAGCGACATTTGGGCTTACCCTCTTTGAATTTAACTGCCAAGATCAACAGATGATTTTGGTGCTATTGTTTGTGTGAGTACCTGTATTTGTGTGTGTGTGTGTGTGTGTGTGTGTGTGTGTGTGTGTGTGTGTGTATGCACATGTGCATGTATGTGTATGCACATGTGCATGTGTGTGTGTGTCTATCCATCTCGGACATTTAGGGATTCCTCCTAAAATAGAATCTCCCCAGAGACTAGGGTTTCCTGTGGAACCCAACACTCAGGTGTCAGTGACATTAAATTACAGCTGCCTGGAAGCTTCCCTCTAATGGGGCAGTAACTCAGCCGGTCACCTGGTTAGCTTTTGTCAGGCTCCTGAAATTCTGCAATAAAATTCCTTGGTGGAGATGTTTATGGCTTTGGGACTGGCAAGTGTCAGTTAACACTAGCCTTACTGTGTGGGAAGTTGCTACATTGACAAGAATCGGGGATGGTTTGGACCATGGGAGAAGTAGGATGACCATGCTAGATGAGGTGCACTTTTCACACCATTGTATTCTAGGGAAATACAGAAAAAAATACAGAAATTTGGACTTGGAGGACCCCTACTGTAATTGACTCAAGTTAGAACTGCAGTGTGAATGGCATTCCCAGTCACCACCCTGTTCCTTCTGGCTTCTTCCTGTCCTTCCTTCTGTCATTCCAAGTCAGCAAGATGATACTGAACCCTCTCTGATACACTCACCCCAATTTCCAGCCTTTGGAGGGCTCACTGCGTATGAGAGAGATGGGCTTTGCTACTGTCTCAGATGCTGAGCACCGCACAGGGTTGCAGCTAAGCCAGGAGCATCACTTGACAAAGTTTTCCATTCACAGCATCTCCATCAAGGCAGAACCCATCCCTGGCCTCCAGTTCTAGGAGATAGAAATCTCAGTCTACCCTGCTTCTCTCACAGGCACATGCCTTCCTAACACATGGCGAAAGACCACCTACAACCCAGGGTTCTTTTCCCTGGGTGGCCCCAGAAAGCTGCAGGAAGGAGATGCTCTTTACAGTGCTCTTAGATAGGGTGATGCTCCCAGGTACAAGAATAATGACTACAAGTTCTGGGCCTTGAGGACAAGGAGGGAGTCTCAAGCTTGGAAAAAGAAAGGGGCCCAACAGGAGCGACATTTGGGCTTACCCTCTTTGAATTTAACTGCCAAGATCAACAGATGATTTTGGTGCCATTGTTTGTGTGAGTACCTGTATTTGTGTGTGTGTGTGTGTATGCACATGTGCATGTGTGTGTGTGCACATGTGCATGTGTGTGTGTGCACATGTGCATGTGTGTGTGTGTGTCTGTCCATCTCGATCTGTCCATTTTATATATTGTTGTTGCATTTTTTCTATGTCTCTTTTGTTTGTTCTGTGCCCCTCCTTCTGACACCAGACAGTGCAGGACCCTTGTCAGGTTGTCAGTTTGACTATGATGACCTGGAGCCAAGAATGACCCCCAATCCAAGAGTTACAAAGATGTTATCAAAACCCCAGAGTCAACACCCTGATGTCTGTGGAAAGACAGAGGATGCTGTAGCTGCATCTGCAACAGGGCAGAGGGTGGAGGCTTGGTATAAGACTCTTGTATTCAATCCCCTGCCCCAGCACTTGTGGAAGCCTTCACTGAGACCATTATGCTCTTGGGGAAAACGTAATGGTGAATATTAGAGATCAGAGAGGGCTATTCTGTAGTTCAAATTATTTCGGTGGAAGATGGATTAGTTGTCACATGCCCTTGTATTAGAGCCTCACATGCCCTTGTACATTGATTTTATTTAACTTACCAATGACATTCAAATGGTGGATAGGAGTCTTCTTCATATCCAAGCTGTGGAATGGGCACCTATTTCTTCAAGTGTTTGATCCTAAAAGCATTAACCTGGCCATTGGAAGATAAGTAAGGCCACAGCTTGATACTATGTGTTGTCTTTTTACAAAAAGGATACATTTTAACTTCAGAGAAAACTATAGAACCAAATAACTGCCTGAAATCTTGCAATTGCAGTTGAATTTGACACAAGCTGTTGTTTCTGGGCTGAAAATGCAGAGCCAGATCACAGGCTCCCCTTGGTTAGCACAGTATGGAGGGGCTGGCTCCCAGCCTCCCCATGCACAGTGGTCATATTATCTGTCAGTTACTCATGTTAATGGCGGCCCTATGACTAAAGCAGAACAGAAGGCCAAAGCACATATGGGTGATAGAGCAAGACAAGCAAGTGCTTCCAAGCATCTGACGCAATGACAGGGTCTTGTGCTGGGACTTCTGTCCTAGGGTAATGGCTTTGAGGCTCAGAAAGACTCTCCTTAGTGGGGTTTGGAATACATTGAGTTTGCTACATCCAGTCTCCATGCATACATACTACATACATACACAGACAGTCTACATGCATACATACTACATACATACACGGAATCCACTGCTTCCCCGTCCACCACACTGCTTCTTCCCCGGGGAGCTAGATATTCACAAGCTGTGACCTGAACAACAGGGACCACAAACTCAACGATGGTGTTTACTGTCACCTATTTGCTTACAAGTTTTAATTAATTGATTGATTGATTAATTAATATCCCAATTGCTCACAGGTTGTTTTTTTTGTTTGTTTTTGTTTTGTTTTGTTTTGTTTTGTTCTTTGAGACAGGGTTTCTCTGTGTAGCCCTGGCTGTCCTGGAACTCACTTTGTAGACCAGGCTGGCCTCGAACTCAGAAATCTGCCTGCCTCTGCCTCCTGCGTGCTGGGATTAGAGGTGTGCACCACCACGCCCGGCACTTCTCACAGTTTTTAAGTTGAATGTTTTTAAGCCTTCCTTCCTCCCCTTTTTCATATACAACAAAACCCTGCTTTGTTTGGTGTTCCAAAATTATTTTCTGGTACACTAAAGTGTTAGCTGTTTATACCCTCACATAGAATACTGGTCTTTCTCAAGAGAAAAATGAAAGCCCAGTGTTCGCAGGTCCTCCTGTAACTAGCCACCGATCTTGCAGACCTTGTAAGGCCAAGAGTTGAGTGGTTGCCTTCCTTTAAATGAGTGTGGAAACCATGTCAGCGAGCAGAAGTAACTGGGCTGCTTTGAGTTGGGGCAGAGGATATAGGTGTAACATTTTTGTAGGTGAATTCCTCTTCTAGATTTTGAAAGTTGTTTCTGTGTTTTGAAGATATTTTAAAGGAAACATGAACTTGAACTTGTTACCTTTCCCCTGTATTTTTGTTACTTTGATGCTGCTACAAAAACACCCAGGATGAAAAAGAAAGGGGAGAGAAAATCCGCTGGGTTTAGGCCAGGACCTCACAGGACTTTTAGAGTTAGGTTGACTTGCTGATTTTCAGTCTGATGAGGAACCAGGACCCTGCATTTGTGTTTTTAAAACCAGCTTAACACCTCTTCTCCGGTACCTGTTGTTTCTAAAGCAAAGCTTAGCCCAGAGAAGCACTAAGAAAGTGTGCCCAGCTCCAGCTTGCTGCACCCCGGCCTGAATAATGATAACAGCATTGGATTTAAACAGCAAGTTTCCATGGTGATGGATCCAGAACTGCAGCATCCACAGGTGCATGGTTGGGAGGTCCCAAGGCTCGTTTTATGTGCATATGTGGGGTGTATATGTGTGCACCATACACAGGGAAGGGGGCAGAGATTAATGGCAGCCACCTTCCTCCTTCTACCATATTTCTGTTTCACATGATCTTATTTTTGAAAGTGTTTTGAATTGAAATATAATTATATCACTTTCTTCAGGCTCTCCCTCCATTAAGTCCCCATACCTCCTTCAACTCTCGAGTTGATAGCCTCTTTTCCTTTGATTAATATTATTACATACATATGTACATGTGTATGTATACATATGCACAGATGTATATATGAATGCAACCTCCGAGTCTGTCTTGTTGTTTGTGTGTAAATGGTTCCAAGGCTGACCACTTGGCATTGAACGGTCGATGAGAAGGCTCATCCCTGGGAGAGACTAGATCTCCTTGTCCTAGTAATTAATACTTGCCTAAGGGTAGGACCCCACAAAATGCCCCCTTTCTACATTAGCGCGTCCGAGGAGATGACACTGCTTTTGTCATGGTCACGTGGCCATTTCTGCTTCACGCACTTTGCTGTGACCCTGTATTCTGACTCTCACAATCTCTCTACCCCCTCTCTTCTGTATTGCTCTCCAAGACATAAGCACAGGAGCCAGGCTGTTAACGGAAGAACTCCTAGACGAACCTGGAGCTTGCCAATGGCCAGCCACACCCCTGACACCCTGTCACCACAGCCTCGAAGTTCTGGAATTACAGGCCTGCAGCGGGGAGCTCAGCTTCTTACTGCAGCTACTGGGGATCCCAAATCAAGTCCTCCTGGAAGCGCAACAAACACTTAACTCACTGAGCCATCTCTCTGCCACCACCTCTCTCTCTCTCTGTCTCCCATGGCTCCCGGGACAGCGGCGATGGTGGTGGAACAGCAACAGCCTAAAACCAGCTACTGCCCGAAAAGATTCCCGCTGAGGAAATCTTGGATGAGTTTGTCCCCATGCTGGGAGGGAATTCATCCAAATGGCTGATGGTATCAACATCAGGGGGACACCTTGGACACAAGCAGTGCTGAGTGCGGGAGAGTTCTGGCTTTTCTACACATGCTCTGACCCAGCAGGGTGAAGTGTGGGAGCAGGGTCTCTGCCTCTAGCCTGAGGTTCTCAGTGGAGTGTGAGTTCACTCTTCTGACGATTCTAAGGTACTGATGGCCATAGAACCGAGGTTACGTGCAGTACCAAGCATCTAGACTTAAAGAGAGCCCTACATTTGCAGGCCTCCTGAAGGAACCAGGCAAGGCTCATAAGCCTCAGGAGACATCTTTATGGAAGGCTCACCAGCTTGTATGTCCTTGGCTCTATGTCTTGGGAGGCAGTGGGGAACAAGGTTTCCCAATGTAGCCCAGATTGTCACTGAATCCCAAATCCTCCTCCTTCAGTCTCTTGAGCCCCAGAGTCCTGGCAGTATAGTCCTAGGTCAACATGTCCCTCTCTGGTTCCTTTGTCAAGCAAAACCATTGCTGGAGCCAAGGCCCTACAGCAGGGAGACTTGGGGACACATCAGAGCAGTGCAGGCACATGGAAGCAGGTAAGAAAGGACCCAAGGAAGAGATCCACAGAGCTAGGAAGTGAGCATGTGCTTGAGAGATCCTCCCCCACACCCGCACACACCAGCGTTGAGATGCCAACTTGGGGTGCCACTTTTCAGGCCTTTTATAGCCAGCCCTACTTTTGAGATTTCCTGTGTGCAGCTTCCCTGACATATGTAGAGGGCATGACCTCACACAGTAGGTACGCAGACATGACCTCACACAGTAGGTGCGCAGACATGATCTCACACAGTAGGTGCGCAGACATGACCCCACACAGTAGGTGCACAGACATGACCTCACACAGTAGGTGCACAGACATGACCTCACACAGTAGGTACACCGATCCTCTGGCTCATCTTCTGTGATACATCCCTGAGCCTTAACCGTACCAAGTATAGTATAGATGTATCAACTGGGGTCGAACAGTCTAAGAGCAGCTTATCTCTGCATTTTGACCAGTTGTGAATTCCTGTGGTGGGCTCTGACTGCTGCAAAAGGAAGCTTTTCTGGTGAGGGGGGCGGTGAGAGCTACACTTACCTGTGGGTGTGAGGATTGCGCATTTAAAATGCAGTTAGAAAGGACACTGGTTGAGAAAATGGCAGCCCTAGGTCCTCCTCTAGGACTTATGGCCTTACCAGCACCTGGGGAACTGGGTTAGGCTTACAGCACCAGGTGTGGATTCTTTCCTGCTGAGGACTTTAAGTCCAATTAGGAAGCTGTTGGCTACTCCCAAGATATAGGCACCCTGAGGGACACGGTGACATGCTGGCCCTTGGTGCATTCTGTGGGCTAGGCAGGACTATTGATCGCCTTTCTCCCCTGACAGCTTGCACGGCACCTTCAGTAATGCTCAGAAGAAGCCCCTGAGGACACAGCGGCCGAGAAACGGAGAAACTGGGTAGAGATCCCCTCAGGAGCCAGGAGAGAATGCTCTTTTCCTGTAATTAGCTTTTCATGACCATCATCCTAGGTCGCTTCTCCATGCTGCAGAGTACAGAGATGTTTACCTGGCATCCCTTCCACATCCCCAGGGGCCCGTTTTCCCAGCTTCAAGTCCAGTTTGCTCGTGAGGCTGTGGGCTGGCAGATGGTTGAAATGACCACCGCTCCCCAGGGAGCCTCTCTGGAGTCAGTGAGGGGCTCGGTGCCCTCAGACACATTGACGGATGGGATACATAACAGCCTTTAACAAGCAGAAAAAACAATACCACTTCGGTCATTTAACTGATTTAAACAAATCAACAGCCTGGATACCATTAAAGTAAACTCAATTTGCTCACCACTGAGAGCGGGAACCTGGGCTGGTTGAATCCATTTGCTAGCATGCTCTGCCCTTGCCTTTGAACTGAAGCCAAGGAAATGAGCACAAGGCCCCAATATGGCTGAACAAACTTGGCAGCATCCCCCTTTGATGGGCTTCCAAACAGGCAAGCACGTTGGAAATGCCGAGAGGTGGTGGCAGAGATGGCTCAGTGAGTTAAATGCTTGCCGTGCATCAGGGAGGACTGGATTTTGGAACCTCAGCAGCAACGTTAAAAAGCTGAGCACCTTAGTGCGTGCCTGTGATTCCAGAGCTGAGAGGCTGAAGTGAGAGGACTCTGCTCTCCAGGGCAGGGGAGGGGATGGACATTCGGAGCCATGGCAGATTGCAGGTCAGAGACATGGGGTCTCGGGGAGCAAGGATAGTTCCACATCCCTCCCCTCTTGGTAAAAATTGACCTGTCAGAAACTAAAGATGCATATGATGACCAACCGCCCAGGCTGCAGGTGAAGTGGGAGAGAGCTCCATGTGCTGGACCCTGTTAACCTGCAAGTGTTTGTGAAGCCTTGCAGGACCCGAACTCTGTTCAAGGAGGCATCACCTGGCCCCAAAGCTGGCATAAACTTTAGAGCCAAGAGCACACACCATAAAGCAGTGCACTGACTCAGTGTCTCTCTGGCTCAGTGGTTCTCCAGGGTGACGTCCTGCCTTGAATTTGTCTCGTCTGCAGAGACATTTGGCCCTGTATGGAGGTGCTTTTCACTATTAGACAAAATAAGGGTGTGATACTCTGATGCTCTGATAAACACCAGGACCAAAAATAACTGAGAGAGGAAAGGGTTTATCTGGCCGCAGTGTTATAGTCCGCCACTGAGGGAAGTCAGAGCAGGGACTCGGGTAGGAACCTAGAGGCAGCAACTGAAGTAAGAAACTGTGGAGCAGTGTTGATCACGGGCTTGGTATCCATGGCTTATCCCGCTTGCTCTTTTATACTACTGAGAACCCAGGTATGGCATAATGCAGAGTCAACCACCAATAACACGCTCTCGAAGACCTGCCCACAGAACAATCAGGTGGGCATTTCCTTGTTAGAGGTCCCCTGAGCTTAAATTATATCAAGCTGACAAAAAATCAGATGCTACTGGACAAGGTCCTTGCTAAACCCCCAATGCAGAGACCCTCCATCCCCAGGAAGGCCGAAGAAGCAAGTAAATGGCCACAGTACTGGCTGGAAGAGAATCATTCCTGATGAGGGTAATAACAGGGTTACACAATCCTTGCAAGAGGCAATATTAGTATTCTGACACTCTGAGACTCAACTCCCAGCCAGGGCCTACAACAGAAGACAGTACAAACATCCCAAGAACATCGTGAGTTCCCACGACTTCATCTTCAGCATTAGATCACCAAGGAGACGTAGCCTGTCTGTGACACTGTTTAACCGAGGTTGGAGGGTCTGAATGTGGGTGTGCCCATCGCAAAAGGCAATATAGTATTCTGACCCTTTGAGACTCAACTCCCAGCCAGGGCCTACAACAGAAGACAGTACAAACATCCCAAGAGCATTGTGAGTTCCCACGATGTTTCATCTTCAGCATTAGATCACCGAGGAGACGTAGCCTGTCTGTGACGCTGTTTAACCGAGGTTGGAGGGTCTGAATGTGGGTGTGCCCATCGCGCGGCTGGGGGTCAGGGGCAGCCTCATCACAAGGGCTGTGGTCATGGACTGGGGTCAGGGGCAGCCCCATCGCATGGGCTGGGGGTATGGCAGCTTCACTGCACAGTTTGGGGTCAGGGGCTAGAGTCATGGCAGCTCCATCGCATGGCCTGGGGTCTCAGGCTGACTAAAAAGGAGAAAATGAGCCGACTATTCACTTCTCCACTTCCTGACTGTGAGCATAGGAACTTTCTCAAGCTGCCTCCGTGTCTTTTTGTGACGGATGGCACCCTCAAACCATGAGTGAAATAAACCTTTCCTTCTCTACGTTGCTTTTGTTGACTATTTTATCACAGTGTTGAGAAGAGTAACTAACGTGCTCCCTTGCACGGCTGTGCCTTAGAACCTGTATTTATTAGTTCTATAGGGCGTCCGTAGCCACTGCTATACTCTAGATCCTTCTAGACAAGGCAGACATACTATCTCACATTCCCAGAGACCAGAAGTCTGAGATCAGGTGTTTGCAGGACTGGGTTCCCTCCCACAGATTATGCTAGGGAGACTCTGTCTGAGCCCCTTTGTGAGTCTTGGTTCCTGGTGCTATCAACCCACAGATTATGCGAGAGAGACTCTGTCTGAGCCCCTTTGCGAGTCTTGGTTCCTGGTGCTATCAACCCTCTCTATAGACAGCATGCATACCCATACTCAAAGGCCCCCTTTTTAACACGCATAGGCCAATATTCCAGCACAGTCCATTTCCTCTTCTGTCTGTAAGAATCTGACTTATAAATAAGTTCATGTTCTGGGTACCAGGGTTAGGATTTCAGCATCTGCAGGACTCCCAGTTTAGCCCTAATACAGTGGTGACAGAAAAGACACATTCACAGCTCCCAAACCTGTCTCATGTTTCCTGCTATTTATTCTAAGAAAAAGTGAGGGATATAAGGACAGGGAAATCCAGGAAAGAGACTCCTGTGCCTGCCTGTGCTGGACCAGGAAACACAGGATGGTGGTGGTCTTATTGTTAACTCAGGGGAAACAATGTTGCTACACTGAAAGGGAAAGTATCATTCTTTAAGCTGAAGGCGCCTCCGAATGTTATTGTCATGGTTTCAGGCTGCTGGATGGAAGCGAGGCAGCTGCCTGGCTCATAAGCTGATTGGAAGCTGGGAACTAGGGTGGGGTGCTGAACACAGCTCCTCACTGAGCGAAGAGTGCAGAGAGCAGCTGCGGGCGCTGGCATCTGCCTCCTTGTTGTCTTTTCCTTTATTTGCGTATGGGTGGTTTTTATTTCCGCTTTCCCTCCAGCTTGAGTTCCAAAGCAAGCACACTACCTGGCTCTTGCCTGGCTGTTCATCAGTGTGGGCCGACCTCTGCTTCCTGTCTGGGGGAAGGGGTTGGTAGTGCAGTTAGAGCAGCTTGGCAGCTTGCCTGAGAGTGGTGGGCTCTTCCAAGCCTTTACACACACACACACACACACACACACACACACACACACACACACACACACTCACTATTGTTAACAGAGTCTGACTTGAGAGGGCCCCTCTCATCTGGCCTGACCCAGTTCCTGGCACTCCTCAAACTCACCCAGTGTTTCCTAATTCTCCGACCTTGAACTTGGTGGAAATGATACAGCAGAATGTCTGGCCTCCAAGGCTGTTTCTTCAGCCGTGCAGAATTTCTGAGAATGAGGCTGGAGGTGCTGAGGCTAGAGACAAGGAGAAACCGGGGTGCAGGAAAGCAAGATTGTCTCCACACCTGAAGGCCAGAACCCTGGTGTCCCTGGAGCTCTCCGTGGTGCTGAAGAGGGCCTCTTTGCTTACACTTCCTTTTGAAGCCAGTGCAAGCATAACCAGCTGCTAGGTTTATAGACAATCACCCAGAGCATCGTTTGCCGAGATCCGTTCTCTGTAAACAACAGCTTCTGAGATGCTACAAGGCAATGAGGTTTAAGTAATGATCCTGGAGAGTCATGGATTCAGAGTAGATCTTCCTAGATCACAAACCACCTCTCATTGACTATGAATACCAATGATGGTGTCTCAGGGCTTGCCATCACCAGAGGCAGCAGGAGCACCAAGGGCTATAAGGTGTGTCCTTATTCCTGTGTGTGTGTGTGTGTGTGTGTGTGTGTGTTTGTCTCTGTGTGTCTGTGTATGTTAATGTGTGTGTGAGTGTGCCTGTGTGTGTTGTATAAATGTGTACAGAGACCAAAGAAGGATATCAGATGTCCTTCTCCGTCATTTTCCACATTATCCCCTTGAGGTAGGATCTCATTGCATCCAGAATGAGACTAGAAGTCAGAAAGCCCTAGTAAGCTCCACGTCTCCGTCTAGAATTTTATGTGGATCTAGGATCAGAACTTGGGTCTTCATGCTTGCACAACAAGCATTTTAACTCACTGAGTCATCTCTCCAGCTTCCCTTCATCTTGATAAGCCATACAGCAAGGTGGTTTTCTGGGTAGGTCATCAAGGGACCATTCATTGTGTTGTATATCTGCAGGCCATGGGGGAAAAACCCTAATGAGACATCTTTGCAGGCATCTGTTTGGGCTCTGTTCTTCCCGGTGAGAGGAAACCACACTGAGATGCACCCATGAAGGAGGCAGATGCACGATCCCCTAGCCCAGGCCCTCGCTGAGCTTTGATACTTCACATTTTGCATGAACAGCAGATGAGAGCAGCATCTCTCAGCGCAAGTCCTTACACTCGAGAACATTATGCAGAGAAACCATGAAAAACCATGAGATCCATCGAAAGCTGTGGCTCACTTTGGGATTGAATTGCCACTTAAATCAAACTGACAGTGGGCAGGGGGCTTGAAGAATGAAATTAAGGGGGATGCTGTATTTCAATTGGGAAGTCTTGGGTGCTTTCCAAGAGAGCAGGTCTCCTCTAAATGAAGTATAACCCTGCGCTCGAGTTGTACCCTCTTTGATTTATCTCAGCCAGAGAGACTTGTTTCAGTGGCTCCAAATGTTATTTTCAAAGAGCAAATGAACATCTCATGCTGGAAGCAATGACACAGGAAACCAGCTTGGCAGGATCTGGTACTGGAAGAGGCAGGAAGGAGCTCTGAGCCCTGCTGTCTTCTAATTTTAAACTCAAGCTCAATGCGGCCTGAAGAACTGATGGAGGAGAGAACCCCGCAGGTCCTGATGGGGTGGGAGATGGCAATCTGGTGTGTTTCCCAGGCATGTCTTCTGTGGCCACTGTTTGTGGTCAGTGTGTGCAGAGGCTTATGGCCAAAGAATGAAAGACAAAGGTGACTCAACCAGGTAAGGAGATAAAGGGGGGACTCCAAGCTTAGCTCAACCCTGCCCTTCCCAGACCATCTCCACTTCTGCCCCCTCTTGCTCTATAGAGATCAAAGATGGCACCTTCACCAGTGAGGAGCAGAGCCAATAGATTCAAAGCGCATCCCAAAGGGGGGTTGTCAGATTGGCTTATGTAATAGGGCTAGGTAGTCCAACGGTGGCTGTCTGCACACAGAAGAGGCTAAGATCCCCGTAGCTGCTCAGTCTACGAGGCTGGACCCTTCAGCCGTCTCGATCTGACATTGAAGATTCCAGGGGTTCCCAAGGAGCTGCTGGATTCAGTCCATGTTGGAAGACTGGAAAAGCTGGCTGTGGTGTCAAGGAAGGCGGCATTGATCACAGAGTAAATGCCCCAAGAGGCAAGAAGCAAAGGCTTTTCCTTGTGGTATGTGTGTCAAGCAGGATGTGTCACCTCCGGTGAGATGCAAGGAGGGTGGCAAGTGGAGAGAGACAGATCACCCCAACACACGATCATTTTGACAAGACACCAACATTTTTTAAATTAAATCTCACTTGCTTACTTACTTGGGGGGTTGCACTCCTGATCTCGTGTCTATGTGGGAGTCAGGAAGCAACTTGCAAAAGTCGCTTCTCTCCTTTCACCCGGTGGACCCTGTGGGATAGAGTCCAGGTTTTTAGGGTTGTTGGAAAATACCTTTTCTAACTGCACCTGCTCTGTCTACTCTCCTGGCCTGGTGTTCAGCCTGATTCAGGGATAAGGTATCGGATGGTAATCTACCTATGCAGAAAAACAAACACAGTCAAGATGCAAGCTTTCATTTTTACTGAATGAGTAGGTATAGAACCATGGTCAAGTGACAGGGAAGGAAAAGGTGGGTAGGAAAGAGGGCTCAACTGGGAAAAAAAAACCAAACAGCTCACCACCGAGCCTAACCACTGAGTGGTATTCTCAGGACACTCGTGGTGGAAGGCGACAACCAACTCCTGCAAGCGGTCTTCTGGCCTCCACGTGCACCTCAGCACAATAACATGTACTAAAACTTCTTAAAGTTCTGTCAAAGATTACGTGTTGGGGTCATCTGTTCAATCCCACCTGAGGTGCCACAACCTTGCTTGACCCATCTGGTTGTACAGGTCAGCCTTTTTGTGTTTGATGTGGAAGCAAAGAAACAATGATCGAGGTGGGTATTTCTGCTCTCGGACTCACCTCTCGGAAGTGTCTGAAAACTGCTTCCGATGGTCCAGGACCTGACTTCCACCACGCTGCCAATTGGAGCAGAGAGATCTATGCTTACAAGTGAACTCTTAGCGGGAGCGACTGGCATGGTAACTCTTTGCTTTTTCTGAGGGATCTCTTCAAGAAGGTTGCTGCTATTAGAGACTGCAGAAACCCTGCCACCTGTTCTGGGGTGGCCTCGTCCAGAACATAACTCCAGCCCGTGTTGAGCTGTGTCCCCCTTTGCAGCCTTGCCCTTTTTTTCCCAGCTGCGTTCCCAGAATCCCCCTCCAGGAAAGCATCACACTCAAACCTTGCCTCAATCTCTGGTCTGTAGGGTCTTTCAGAAGACTATTCTTAGAATATGTCTTCTCTATGTGGACCTTCAGGGAAGGAATCCAGAGGAAGGGCAGATGGTGGGTAAGCTGGATACCTTAACGATCCATCTGCATACAGAGGGGAGGGGAAAGAAAACTAGGTCAGAGTCTGCATTGGGAGTGGTGAACATCTGCTGGGGAAGAGGACTCCAAAAGCAGACCAGTGCCCGAGGGAAAGATCTGTGGGGTGTGTGTGGGGGACACCTAAGGGCTCCCCAGGAAGACAGGTGTTTCTTCTGGCTGCTGCAAACTCAATCCAAGCCCGGTGGCCATGTTCATGTGCCACAAAGGTGAAATGCTGAAGGTCTTAACCTTTGACCTAGAGAAGAAGCAGACCCAGGAGGACTGTTGGCCCCTTCTTCCAGATGTTCTCAACTGATGGCTCAGCTCTTGCCTTCTGGACACAATCTTACAGTCTCTCGCTACCCTCACCATCTTCACTTGGGAGTTAGCTGTCCCAGAAGGGGAAGGAACATAGACATGAGAGGAGAAGGCTCCTGGGAGGGGTCTGGTGAGTGAAGAAGGGGTGCCCTGGAAGATTAGAGAACTCTTCACCATCTTAGGAAAAATTACAGCTCACACTTCTCCGTTTCCCCTGAGGCTGTGATCTTGCCCGTCCTGGAGTCCTGTGCTCTAACACAGTCCCCAGAGTTTCTTAGTCACTGTTTTATTGCTGTAAACAGACACCACGACCAAGACAAATCTTACAAATAAAAGTATCCAATTGAGGGCTGGATTACAATTTCAGAGGCTTAGTCCATTACTATTATGGTGGGAAGTATGGTGGCACAAGTGCAGACATGGTGTTGGGGAAGTCGCTGGGGGCTACATCTTGATCCACAAGTGTAGGGCTGTAGGCCTGTGTCCTCTCTGCCACAGGGCACGGCTGCTTGAGGAAGGAGTTTGACTTCACTTATCCCATGCCCTCAGTCATAGGGGCGGACGCTGGACCATGGGGAAGCACTGAGACACTGCTCCTGTGGTGGGAAAGTGCGTTCTCTGTTAGGTTGTGTCACCGACTCTACCGATCTAGACTGCTGGTGTATCCATAAAGTGTTTACGAGTGGATCCAGCTGTCGCTGCTAACCTGTGAACTGAAGTGTCAATTTTCCAGACATCACAGATAGGAGTTGCTCCAAAGAACCTTTCTAAACAGGTCCACTTCCCCTGTATCCTTTCTTTCCCACTACCTCTGGTGGGTGGTGGGCTGCAAGGGAAGTTAAAGCATTTAAGAACCATCATTAAAAGTAGAATAAAAAAAAATTAAAGTTGTAGTTACTTAGCAAACAACTGTGCCCCTATTACGTTAGTGAGGACATTCTGCCTGGCAGGTCAGTGCTCCAGCGTTCAGGAGCCACAACTAGGTAAATTTCTCCTCCAGTAGCCTGCTTACGCCTTCCAGAAATCTGGGCACTAACAGGTGCGATGGAGGCTTCCTGAGCAGTCCGGGTGTTTATATATGGTTTCTATACAGTTTTCTACATGGCTTTCCCCTATTTCTTAAGTTTTCGTTGACCCACTCTCCCATTTCCCGATCCCCTCACCTTCCTTTTTGAAAACTCCCCTGTCCTAAGAGTCCTCTCACTTGAGCCTGGCTACATCTCCTCCCACCTCTGCCCCACCCCAGCCCTCTTCTATCTCCTCCCACCTCTGCCCCACCCCAGCCCTCCTCTCACCTCATGGCTCCCTTCTTGAGGTGAGGGTTTTTTTCCCATTCTGTTTTGTTTAGGGAAGTGTCACTTAGGGGTTGACAGGAAGCAGGGATTTGTTATTCCATAAAAGCTGAGGAGGAGATCCCCAGAGATGGTCCTGTTGTCCCCTTGAAGAAGATCTTGTCTATGGGGACTTCTGTGCCCACTTCAATGATGGTCAGGTTAGCGGTCAGCACTTTCTTTCTTTCTTTCTTTCTTTCTTTCTTTCTTTCTTTCTTTCTTTCTTTCTTTCTTTCTTTCTTTCTTTCGTTCTCTCTCTCTCTCTCTCTCTCTCTCTCTTTCTTTCTCTCTCTCTTCCTCCTCCTCCTCTTTCTTCTCTCTCTCTCTCTCCCCCCCTCTTTCTGTTGCTGTCTTCAGACACACCAGAAGAGGGAATCAGATCTCATTACAGAAGGTTGTGAGCTGTGTGGTTGCTGGGAATTAAACTCAGGACCTCTGGAAGAGCAGACGGTGCTCTTAACCACTGAGCCATCTCTCTAGCACCCAACAGGTTTTTTCCCCCACACTGTGCTCTGTCTGTCTTCTGTCATCTATGCACAGTTTGCAAGTTAACTAAGGCAGGACCTGCTCTCCCTCAGGGGAGCACATCTCTCCTCTTCTAGTAAGTTTGAACTCTGGGAGGTGAAGGGTATAAGAATGCCAAACACCAGACAGAGAGGAGGCATCTTGGGTTACTTGTGTGGACACCTGAGTGAAGGTGTCTTCAACTAAACTTCTCTCCAGTGTGACCCAGGTATCCAGGCATAACTTCCCAGCACTCCACCTGCAGCCCAGAATGTTTGACTCTGTATAGGAAGCTGAAGGAACAACTTCCCAAGGAAGAACTCAGAACCTTCTAGAAACATTAGTGGCCAAGTCAGAGTGCTATTTCTTAAGGCTTCATGCCTCCTGCTAATGTTTACTAAGTCCTTCATAGGCTCCTGGGATAATGTACTAGGCTGTTACTCTTGCTTTCAGGGCCAACCTGAGAGGTTTAGACATCAGACCAGCTAGGTCATCAGAGATGAATCAAGAGTCTCTGGGGGGATGCCAGACAGTGGTGGTGCACGCCTTTAATCCCAGTACTTGGGAGGCAGAGGCAGGTGGATTTCTGAGTTTGAGGCCAGCCTGGTCTACAGAGTGAGTTCCAGGACAGACAGGAATGCACAGAGAAACCCTTTCTTGAAAAACAAACAAACAACCCCACAAAACAAAACAAAACAAAACAAAACAAAACAAAACAAAACAAGAGTCTCCTGTGCTAAGTTACTTCCACTGGGGAAATCTTGCCTGCTCCCACACATGCACCTGTTTGGACAGGTTCCTCCACACTTCCAGCCTTGATGGTTCTCATGTTTCTTAGAGATAAATGCCCAAGAGTTCACTCTCAATTTGGCTTCTTCATGAGACCTGTGCTTGAGCTGTGTGTTCAACCTTAACTGTCTTTATTCGGTAAGATAGCATTATACCATTTTCTTGTTTTCCCACCTTCTGGAAGACTCTTACCTCATCTCCTCACATGTTCTGACCTTTGGGTATGGAGGATCATGAGTAGCAGTGGTAACCATAGCAACAGACAGCATCTGCTGAGTCTACCCCTTACACTTACCCAGAGTGTGGTCCCTCTAAACTTTGAACTGATTGGATAGTGCAAGATGAGGTCAGAGGTCCCATCATCCAATGCTAACCAGCAAAGCTACCAAGAAACATCTCCAAATCTCCTGGCAGTGGCTGGGCCCAGCTGGGCAGTTCTGCCTTGAGGTTGACCTTAGGGCTATAACCAGATGTTGGCTAGGATTGGATGCTGGGCACAGATGTTGACTGGGATAGTATGGTAACTGGAATCACATGGTAGATGGTGGTAGATGGGCTTACTCTGGTATCAAGGCAGTGGATGGGATGGGGAGGTATCTGGGAAGAAGAACTGGCATCTCGCTGGTGTCTTTAATGGGTTGGTGCCTGTGAGGGTGTGGTTTCTTGGATGGCGGCTGGAATCAGATGGTGGCTGGATATGATGGCTATGCTTGGGTGACTATGTTGAAAATTAACCGAAACACAAATGTCTGGGCACACCTGTGAAGGACTTTTCTTTTTTCTTAATGAAATAATTTGAAGCAGGAAGACACATTTTTAATCTGTATCTTTGAGGTAAAAAAGAGCCACCTTTCATCTGGTCCACACCTTCTGCTGGCAGCCTATAGAAAGGACAGGGAAGAAAGAAGCTTGCTCTCTCTTTGCCTGGTTGCTCTTGCTTTTACTAGCAAGTCCATTTCCTCACTGGCATAGGAGACTGCTTTTTTGTGGAATCTAGCATCCACTGAAGACCAGATAAGACATCCAACCTTGTGGATTGAACAACTACTGGATTCTTGAAACTTCCATTGGTAGAAAGTCATTGTTGGACTAGCTGGGTTAAAGACTGTAAGCCATTATAATAAATTCCACACACATTCTATAAGTTATGTTCATATATATAAATATAGATAGGTAGAGGATAGACAGATGACAGATACATAGATACATAGGTTAGATAGATAGGTAGATAGAAAAATAAATAGGTTAGATAGGTTATGTAGATAATAGATTAGATAGATAAATAGAATAGATAGATAATAGATTAGATAGACAGACAGACAGATAGGTAGATAGATAGATAGACGGACAGATAGATAGATAGACAGACAGACATTTATTCTATAAACTGAACCACAGCCTGTATATTCATAATTCTATAAATTCTATTCCTCTGAGCCCTGACTAGTACACTGGGATAGGATGATGTTGGGATAGCATGGTGCTGAGATAGCATGGTGCTGGGATAGGATGGTGTTGGGATAAGATGGTGTTGGGATAGGATAGCTCAGGTTCTCGGGCAACTCTGGTCCTGCAGGTCCTAGACTACTAGCCATATAAGTGGTAGCATTTATATTGCAGGTTCAGAAAGGACTGAGAGAAACATGTAGAAGGCACAGGGAGGTAGATCCTGGTGTGACTTCTAACAGTGAAATAGATGTGAAGTAGAGCATGCTGCCATGACAGGAACACTCCTGGTTATTGAGTAGATTTTACACTCCTTGATGAGTGCTGGCCCAGATGATACCAGGAGATATTAGACAAAACAGCAGGTCAGCCATTCCTTCTTGGTTCTGAGTCAACAGCTATGGATCCTCTGTCCCGTTTGCCAAGGTAATTTCCATGACAGAGGCAGGAGAGCTAGGAACAAAGGAAGTTCAGCCCATCTGGCTGAGGAGACTGACAATTACCAAGTCATGTGATGGGAAGAGTGCACCATGGGAAATGAGCCTAGGGGAGGCCTCCCAGCACCACAGGTAAAAAGATAAAGGAGAGGAGAATGGAGATAGCTCAGTGGCCAACATGCTTGCTATGTAAGTATGTGTCTCTGAGTTTGAATCTCTCCTACCCACGCAAAGAGCTGATCATAGTAATGTGTGCCTATAATCCATACACAGGTTAGCACTCCAGAGGCCATGAGAGACTCTGCCTCAAAGAATAGTGTGGTGTGTGGCTGAGGAACACATCCATCATCTCTGTATTCAGCCCTACACACGCATGTGCGTGCATGCGCACACGCGCTCGCGCACACACACACAGATATACACATATACACATGCACATGCATACATACAGAGACACACCACACACACAGAAACACACCACACACACACACAGAAACATTCACTCACCCATACATACACACATTCATACACACACAGACACATACATAGACACACACTCATACAGACACACACACTCACACACACAGAGATACACACACATGCATACATACAGACACACACACCATACACACAAAAACACCACACACACACACACAAACACACAAAAACACACACACACACACATGCACTCACCCATATATTCATGCATTCATACACACATAGACACATACGTAGGCATACAGACACACACCACACACACACACAGAAACATTCAATCACCCATTCATGCACACATTCATACACACACAGACACATACATAGACACACACTCATACAGACACACACACAGAGATACACACACATGCATACATACAGACACACACACACCACACACACAAAAACACACCACACACAAGCGCACCTTACACACACACAAACACACACAAACATGCACTCACCCATACATGCATGCATTCATACACACAGAGACACATACATAGGCATACAGACAGACACACACACACAGAGATACACACACATGCATACAGACAGACACACACACACAATCACGCACATATACACACAGGCACACAGACACTCACACACACACAGACACATGAACACAGACATACATCACACACACATACACTTACACACACAGACACACACCACACACAAACATGGAGGGGAAAACCTTCTAGAGGAAGCCATATTTAATTTGACAGGTACTCATACATAGTGTGGCAATGAGGAATAGAAAACAAGAGTGAGCTCAGAAAAGAGAGAATTAGATGGAAGATTCAGTGGGGAGAATAGTGAAGAGGAGGGTGAGGAGGATGTGGGGAGGATGGTGGGGAGGATGGTTGGGAAGATGGGGAAGATAATGGGGAGGAGAGTGGGGAGAATGGTGAGGAGGAGGGTGGGAAGGATGGTGAGAAGGATAGTGGAGAGGATGGTGGGAGAGTGGTGGGGAGGATGGTGAAGAGGATGGTGATGGGTAGGATGGTGAAGAGGATAGTGGGGAGGATGGTGGGGAGGGTGGGAGGATGCAGGATTCAGGTGGGTCTGATGTGGTGCCAGATCCTGCTTGTCCCTGAGAGGCACTTTGTGCCATCAGCCTGCCTCCCCCTCAGTGTCCCCTTTAGCTATTACTGAGTTGATGGGGACTTGTCCCAGTAAAGTTGGGTAGGAATTGAAAGACAGGAGTATATTTAATAGATCTTCAAAGAACTGGCATACTTTGAAGCTGAATGGATTAAAAAGAGGAGGTAGACAATGAAGTTAATGTTTAAAGATGGCCGAGATTTGAGCTTGACAGACAAGGGGTGACTGCAAGGAAGAGCCGGTGCCAAGGCACAGATAAGAAGTTCCTTTTGGACGTGGTGACTCAGAGATAATCACAGGGCGTGAGATGTCCTCCAGGTAATTACAGGCGGGAGACCGGACAGTGAGTGAAAGGCTGGGCTGTCTTCTATGACTCCAGGCTCATCAGAGAGACAGATCTCTGCTCCCACCATGCTAAAATAAATGGAACAGCCCCAAGCTCCCATCACACCAGCTAGAAAATTGCACAGAGCATGCTGAACGCCAGGTATCTGGCAACAGAGGCCGGAAATGCCAAAAGAAGCAAGCAAGATGGGCGCTGTCTCCCCAGAGGGCAGGGGCCTGAGGGGAGCAATGGTGTCCTCACCAAGGAAAGGCTCCAGGGCAAAGGTATCTGGAGCTCCATATCTGAAGAAGACAGGTCATGTTTAAAAGGGAATTACAAACTCTACATAAAGGTCCTCACAAGCACACAGAGTGAATCTTACAGCGGTTGGGAAGGTCTAGCAGGAAGCCCTAAGGTGAAGAGCTGTCATGTTGTTCTGAGGTAAAGAGCTAGCAAGAAATTCTGTGGTAAAGACTTGGATGTGAGACAATTTCCAGAATCCATACCTGGAATTCTGAGGAGACACCTTGTCTAACTCCTGAGCATTCAAAGAAGACCAGATCTGTGATCTGTCAACAGGGTCCAACTGCTGTTGGTTAGAGGTCATTGTCCGGAATACCAAGAACAGGCTCCAGGTGTACAACTGGATGCACAAGTAAGCAAACCTCCGCAAGAGCAAAGCTCACGGAACCCAAGGAAGAGAGAAGAGCTCAGCCACGCAGTCTAGAGGTGACTAGAGCCCCAAATTACCAATCATGAGAAGACAGGCAACATGAGCAACTGGCAGACAAATGTACATGATTATAAACAGAGCTGAGGACTCAGAGTCAAGGCAGTGAAAAAGAAAAGATCATCAACACCGTTATAGTGCACATAGTCATAGACTTAGAGAAGAGTTCTCTACCTGTGGGGAGTGACCTCTTTGGGAACTCAAATGGCCCTTTCACAGGGGTCACCCAAGACCATCAGAAAACACAGATATTTACATTACAATTCAAAACAGTAGCAAAATTACAGGCATGGAGTAGCAACGAAAATAATTTTATGATTGGGGGTCACCACAACATGAGGAGCTGTACTGAAGAGTCTCAGCATTAGAAAGGTTGTGAACCATAGACCTCAGGGAGAATGTGGAAATAGTAAATAAAATAGGAGACCCCCATACTCACTCGGTGAAACTCACAGACTGTCTTGAAGCCAAGTGAAACCTCCGGAAAATGAGCAGATTAAATACAAAAGACAAATGGGTCAGCGGGTTCGGAGACACACAAAGACAAACTGCCCAATGCGGGGCTGTAAGCAGCATAGCACTTTAGAGGTCTGCAGGGCACACTCGCTAGTGTGACCTGCCTGCAATTTAAAGAGCCAAACAGACTCATAAAGGCCAAGACATGTATTTAAGCAATAGATATAATGTCCACAATTTGATAAAACTCTGGTGTGTGATTCTAAGAAGCTTAATAAGTACCATCAGGGCAAACACAGGAAACCACATGAAGACAGATCACTGTCCAGCACCCGAACGCTGGAAAGAAAGACATAAAGAGAATTAGATGAAAATAGTTTTCATACAGGAAAACACAACTAAGACTTCTATAAATGTCTCTTTAAAACTCACTCAAGAGATAAGATATAGAGGCGACAGCCTTAACATTATATTTAAGAAGCAAGGTGTGGTGGCTGAAGTCTAATCTAAGCACACAAGAGGTTGAGGCAGGAGGATTGCAGGAGTTCTACCTGGGTTACCATGTAAAAGCCCATTTTTAAAAAATAAAAATAAAAAATAGAAGGCTCTTAAAAATAAAGTTTAGTACTCAGAAAAACACATTATGCAAAAACACAGGCATGCTAAATGTCTGGAAAATTAAACAGAATTGAGCACGATTGGTCAGGAAAACCTAAGGACATGTCCGTACTTCTTTTGCAAGAGGAGACTGCAATGCATTCAACATTGGAAAGCTGTCAATTAATGTAATTGCTTTCATATTCATTTTTCAAAAGATAATTTAACAGTTAAATAAAACTATAAGAACAGGAAGAATCCTTCACATATCTAATTCCGAGAAGCCAGAAAGTACAGGCTGGAGGATTACAAGTTCAGGGCTACAGAGTAAGCCCTGCCCCCACCCAAGAAGCGTAACCCCGCCTTCTACCCAACAAAGAGTAAGCCCTGCCCCACCCTAAAAAGAGTAAGTCCTGTCCCCTACCCAAAAATTCAATCAATCAAAATAAAACAGGAGAAACGAAAGAAAAATAAAAATATGTTCTTCTGTGGAATTTCAGCAAATATCAAAGTAAAATATGACATTAGCATAAAGAACCCTAGGAACAAATACAATTTATTACTGTAGAGTCTCTAAATTAAACAGAAATTGTCACAATATTGAAGACAGGCCACAGTGAATTGAAATGTTCATACAGTGAGCCCCAGAAAAACAACAAACTTGGAGTGAAGGGGCTGAGCTGTAGATAAAGATGGCGGAATGAAATTGTTCCAAACAAAGGCAGGTTAAGAAGCTGGAGAGATGAATCACAAGTTAGACTGCTTGCTGCACTTCCTAGGGACCAAAGTTCAGTACACAGCACCCATGCTGGGTAACTCACAATCACATGAAACTCCAGCTCCAGGGATCTGATGCCCTCTTCTGGCCTCTGCAGGTACTGCGCTGATGTGGCACACACACACACACACATACACACACACACACACACACACACACACACATACCACAGCACACAGACACAGCACACACATACCACCACCTCCACGCACACACAGCACTTACACACCACATACACACATATGCACATGCATGCACATAGACACACATACACACACTCACATATACACATGCACATGCATACACTCACATACACACATGCACATGCACACATACACACATGCACACATGCATGTACACACACATTAAAATATAAAAATTAAAGTAATATATATTCGCACATTAAAATACACATATATACATAAATATATACACACATATGTGTGTATGTATGTATGTATATACATATTAAAGAACATAAAAAGAGGGTAAAGGGCATATATGGCCTTGCTGCTACTGTGGCTGTCACAGGGAGCTATAGAGGTCTCTCTGTGTCATTTTCATGTCCAATAAAGCATTCTTGTGTTCATGCGCCCTCCACTCTGGATTCTGAAGAGTGTCCACTCATCTTATTCCTGGCACCATCACAGTGGCTTGCAGGGTATGTTGGCTGCTAGCCTTTGCCAAATTGACACAAACCTGGGACACACAGATAGAAGGAAGCTCAACCAAGGAGTCACCTCCATTGGTCTGGCCTGTGTCCAAGTTCATGGGATATTCCTTTGATTTCCAGTTGGTGTGGCATGGCACAGTAGAATGCCATGGCAGTACCTCCACTGGGTGGGTGGTCTTGGGCTGTATAGGAGAAGTAGCTGAGCAAGCCACAGGATGTGTGGTGGTTTGAATAGGATTGGCTTCCATAGGTACCTGCATTTGAATGTTTAGTCCAGGGTGTAGCCCTATTTGAAAGGATTAGGAGGTGTGGTCTCTTTGCAGTAGATATGGCCTTGGAAGAATGTGTCTTTGTTGTTCTTCCTATGGGGTTGCAAACCCCTTCAGCTCCTTCAGTCTTTGTCCTAACTCTGCCATTGGGGTCCCTGTACTCAGTCCGATGTTTGGCTGTGAGCATCTGTTTCTATATTGGTCAGGCTCTGGCAGAGCCTCTCATGAGACAGCTATACCAGACTCCTGTCAGCAAGCACTTCTTGGCATCAGCAACAGTGTCTGGGTTTAGTGGCTGCATATATGATGTATCCTGAGGTAGGGCAGTCTCTGGAGGGCCTTTCCTTCAGTCTCTGCTCCTCTCTTTGTCCTTGCATTTCCTTTAGACAAGAGCAACTCTGGGTTAAATTTTTTGAGATGGGTTGGTGGCCCCCATCCTTCATTTGGGGTTGATGGAGAAGTCCCGGGGACTAAACCACCAACCAAAGAGTACACATGGAGGGACTCATGGTTCCATCTGCATATGAAGCAGAGGATGGCCTTATCTGGCATCAATTGGAGGGAAGGCCCTTGGTCCTGCGGAGGCGCGATGCCCCAGTGTAGGGAGGGGAATGCTAGGGCGGTGAGGCAGGAATGGGTGGGTGGGTGGGTGGGTGAACACCTTCATAGAAGTAAGGGGGATGCAAGAGGAGGTTTGCAGAGGGGAAACTGGGAACTGAGATAACATTTGAAATGTAAATAAATAAAATAACCAATACAAAAAAAATGTGTCTTTGAGGTCTCCAAGCCCACTCCTGTCTCAGTGGCTAGCTCTTCCTTCTGCCTTCACACCTGGATGTAGAACTCTCAGCTACCACGTCCGCCCCATGTGTTGCCAGGCTTTCTACTGTGGACTAAACCTCTGAAACTATAAGGAAGCCCAGATTAAATGTTTCCCTCTATAAGAGTTGCCAAGATCACGGTGTCTCTTCCCAGCCGTGGAACACGGAGGAAGCCAGGGAGCAAGTCAGTAAGCAGCATCCCTCTGCAGCTTCTACTCCAGTTCCTGCCTCCTGGCTCCTGCCTTGAGTTCTGCCCTGGCTTCCTGTGGTGATGGGCTGTATGTAATTTGTAAGCCAAACAAACCCTCTTTCCCCCAGGTTTATTTGGGTCAGTGTTTTATCACAACAGAGAAACAAACTAAAACAGAAGTTAGGACCACTTCTGTGTTCTGGTGGAAGGATTTTGGAACTTGGGGTGGAGAAGCCATTGAGTGCTCAGAGCTTAAACAGCTCTTCTGTGGGAAGTTGGAACGTTATAATGCTGTGATCAAGGCAGAGGATGGGGGAGTGGAGTGTGATGTTTTAGAGGGAAATTCTGATGCTCTCAAAGGTTCTACCAGAGCTGTTTGAGTGATATATTGAATTAAGAGTCTATGGTTTCTGGTCAGCTGTGGCCAAAGAATTTGATTAGCAAGAGACAAGCACCACTGGTATGATCATCTTTGCTTTACTGGGACAATTTGTGCTGGTCAGGTGGGGCTGAAGGATTAGCTGTGATTAATAAGAGGTAATTAATTATCCCCTGAGGTGAAGTCTTCTGGGGAACACCTTCTCAGGGTCATTATAGAGGGTTAGTTATGACCATGTCCAGGAGCATGGCAGCAGGCAAGCAGGCAGGCACAGTGCTAGAGAAGTAGCTAAGAGCTCACATCTGATCCACCAACACCAGACAGTGAGCGGGAGAGCTAACTGGTGTGGTGTGGGCTATTAAAGCCCCAAAGCCCAAGTGACACACCTCCTCCAACAAGACCCCACCTCCCAATCGTTCCCAGACAGTAGACAACCAGTGAGCAGGTTTCCAGATATACAAGCGTCTGTGGACCATTCTCATTCAAAGCGGCATGCTCCACTCTCTGGCCTTCGTAGGTTTGCAGTCGTGTCATAATGCAAAATACATTTCAACCTCAAAAGTCTCTATGGCCTTTCACAGTTTCAACACAGTGTAAAAGTCCCAAATCTAACATCTCCTAGTTGATACCTCCTGTAAAATCAAAAACGCAAACTACATACTTACAACATGGGATGGCACAGGATATACATTTCTGTTCCAAAGTCGAGGAGAGGGAGCACTGTGAGGAAATGCTGGGCCAAAGCAGGACAGAAACCCAGCAGGGCCAACTCTAAATCCTGTAGTTCTTTGCCCAATGTCAAAGAGCTTACATAGCTGTTTCCTGCCAGCCTTGCTAATATGTCTCTCTCTTGGGCTGTTTCCACCCCCTGTTTAAAGTTCTCCCTAGTAGCTAAGAATAGCACCAGATCTTATTTAAAACCTACAGCAATATCTCCCCCACTTTTCTATAACCCACCTACCTGTGCCCCCACCAATGTATTTGCTAAACATTTTGATTTATGACTTTCTTTGTTCTCTAATAAAAATCTCATATAAACACTTCCACAGTGGGACACACCATTTTGAAAAAACTAAATATGTGTTCCTCATACAGGCTCCAGAATAAACCGTCTTGTAACCCCTTTGATGTGGTTTTGCATCTACACAGGACATAAAACAACCAGAATTCACATCGTCATCTGTTACCTTGGGAAATGCACAGGGCAGTTCCTTAGTATGCCACACACAGGCTTTGCCCCATCTGCCGTCCACTTCAACATCCACTGCTGAGATTTGCCTTTGAGAAATGAGAGCAGAGCCCACAGAGACCTGCATACTTCATCCGGAATAACTTCCCGACGTGGGAAAGTCCAGATGTTTATGACAGGTGAGTGAGCGAAGACACAGTGGCCAGTCACACACAGGGTCACACACAGGGTCACACTCACAGGGCTCTGGTCAGCGGTTCACCAGGTCTGAGCGTGATGGGCACAGGCTGAGGCCCAGCCAGAGATGGCTGCAAACACAGATGAACACCCCTGTGGTTCTAGTCTTTGGAAATGCTCGGGTCAGCTAAGTTGCATTTAATGACAGTGTTTTATAGTGCAACGTGAGCTGGGGCCAGGGTGGGATGCTGACCACAGAGACTAACCCTTGAGGCTTCATGCACTTGAAAACCAACCTTTGAGAAAGAAGTGAACTGGCCAGCAGGGAGCTGCAGCCAGGGCTGAGGAGGATGCAGAAGAGGTTTCCTGCTCAGAAGTCAGGCATCCCCCAGGGAAGCCAGCTTTCTCATTTCTAATTCAGAGCCTGTACAGGAACTCCTAATAATGGTTCTTGATGGAGAGAAATGTTATTCTATTAACATATTTGCATGATAATGGGAACTTCAGGCCTTATTGGGGAAATTCCAGCCCCAGGGAAGGCAGTTAAGCCAGGACTTGGAGAATTTGAGGCTTGCTGAACTTGACAAAAGTCACTGGGATCATCAGAAAAGGTGACACCAAGGCAAGGTCTGTGCTCACTTGCCAGGAAGCCATAGTCATATGCTTCCCACCAGCCCTGCTGAGGCCAAAACTAAGTCCCCAGTGAAAGGCAACAGAGCAGGCTTTTATTCTGCTGACTGTGGGCAAGAGTGAAGAGCCTGAAAGGGAGACAGATGCTTTTCTCTAATTTATTAATGCAAATAGTAAATTTGGGGCACTCTCTGGTCTCAGCATAAAACAGGGAGAAACCTCAGTACTAGCAGGAATCCTCAAAGCTTTCCAGGGCACCACATGGGGCAGAGAAGACCACAAAGTTGCTTGTCAACGTAAAAACATAGCTCTCACCTCAAAGGAAACATGAGATTTTTCCTGAAGCCATGACGTGACCATGGTCTGGGAAAGAGGTAGGCAAGCATAGGGAATGGCTTAGCAGGCTGGGACGCCACTTGGTTTGGAATAGATCCACGTCCCTCTTCAATAACCTAACACCTTCATCTTATCTGCTGTACATACATATTCTTCTACAAACAATGCACCCAACAACTTTCTGGCAGCATTGGACCACCACTCGCATCAGCCTGCTCTACGAATGGCAGCATTGGACCACCACCCGCATCAGCCTGCTCTACGAATGGAATTCTACTTCTCTTAGGAACCTCTTGATAATATTGTTAGGCTGGAGGTTTAGGGACAAAGTCAAGATGGTCTTGGCCAAGAGGTCCCCACCTTTTTCTTCTGACCATGAGCCCATGCTTTCAAAACACTGGATGAAGCCAACTCCCAGTTCCAGATTCCAAAGTGACCAATGGACTTAAGACCCATCTACATGGCCCTAAACTCACCAAATAAGGATCACCAGTACCTCACCTTCACCTCACAGCTCCCTTGATTTCCCTTTAAGAAGCCCTTCCCCCAGCCCAGCCTTGCCACTCCACTGGCCCCTTCCTGTCAGGTCAGTGAACCTGCTGCCTGAGAGCTGTCCATACTATGAACCTGCCTTTTCACAGTAAATTCGACTCAATTCTATTTATTATTATGTCAGTTGGAGAAGCCATCCAAATGTACTTTCCACTTAAACGTGTCCCAAGACATTTTCAGAACCAAGGGAGATGGGCTTCTGTGTCTTAGAGGCAGTAGGATGCAAGTTCAGTGTGTCAGACTGCGTCCTCTAAGTGGAGTTTGGGGAGAGTCCTTGATTGACAACCCTAGGTGCATACATGGTTCTGTGTGTGCAGGATAAAATGAGATGGCCCACGGAAGGCGTCTTAGTTTCTATTCGTTTGCTCTGATGTAATACAAAAGCAGCTAAGAGGATATGGATTTAACTCAGCTCACAGTTCCAGGCTACAGCCCTTCACTGCAAAGAAGCCAAGGTGAGAACTCAAATGCTGTGTCCATCGAGAGCAGAGAGAGGAGAGGCGCGGGTATGATCTGCGCTGAGCTTCGTCTCCCGGGCTTTGCTCAGCCCAGGGAATGGTGCCGCCCACATTCAGGATGGGTTTTCCAACCTCAACCAACTCCTTTAAAAAGAATCCCTCATAGGCACACCCAGGGATGCTCTCTCTCCATGCGGTTCTCAATATGTCAGCCTGTCAGTTAGCAGGAGACATGAGCAGGGAGCAGATGCTCACACAATCCTAGTTTGTTGAACAAAACAGAGAGCCTTGTGAGCAACCCAAGTGTCTCTCCCCTTGGACTCTGAAAAGGAGGTCCAAATAGTAATAGGAGCCGTAGAGCGCCCGCACGTGGGGCATCTGCCTCTCTGCACAGAGTGCTACTCCTTTCTGCACTTTGCATTGCTTTGAATAAGTTCCCCACCCCACTTCGCAATCTGGTGATTCCTTCTTCCAGCTCTTTAACAGGAAGTGAGGAACTTGGAAATCCCTGGCCCAGACCCCACCTGTGGGTAACAAGAACAGATTCAGGTTACCCTCAATGCCTCATTCTGACACAGCTGCAGTGTCATAAAATTTTCTCAGGAGCAGAGTAAGGGAAGTAACAGATCACAGCAACTTTCAAATACATTGCTGGGAGCTGCAGCTAGGTAGGTCACAGCCAAGCGCTGACAAGCTTACAGCTCCCTTTTCCTTCATCCTTCTTTAGGATACTGGTCAGAGCCTAAGTATTCTTTCTCTGGTACTTTGGGATTTGAACTTTTTGTCTTCTCTGTAGGGCTGGAGAGGTGTCTCAGTGGTTAAGAGCACTGGCTGCTCTTCCAGAGAACTCATGCTGATAGTGTCTCAGAACCACCTGTAACTCCAGTCTTAGGAGATTTAACTCCCCGCTCCTAGCCTTTGGGGGCATTGCACAATTATACACGAGGAAAAAACTCCCATTCACACAAATTAATAGTTTTTAAAAAGTAAACCTTTTTCTCTAAAACTGGGTTGCGGGGAGGGGTATGATGTTGTGGGCTGGTGGGAGGGGTATGATGTCATGGGCTGGTGAGAGGGCTATGATGTCATGGGCTGGTAGGAGGGCTATGATGTCATGGGCTGGTGGGTGAAGTTGTGATGTCATGGGCTTGTGGGAGGGGTGTGATGTTATAGGCTGCTGGGAGGGGTATGATGTCATGATCTCTGAGAAGAGTGGTCCATCTGAAATGTGGAAAGGTCACCACCTCTGCCTTCTAGTGCCATTACCGTCAGGAGAGGACTCAGCTGGAGGAGGTGATACACCGGACATTACACAATGCATTATTGTCTTTGCATGTGTTGAAATCATGCCATGTCTGTGTGATCCCCCCAGGGGAGAGTATAGTGATACTCACAACTTTCCACTCACGGGGTTCTCCCCTCTGTCCCCAGGACCAACTGACCTTTTGTCTGAAGAGGAATCAAGGGTTGGTGCATTCTGGGACTTTGGCAGGATGCTGTGACTTAACCATGGACATCTGCCCTGCTGGCCAAGGGTGACCAGTGTGGGAACTGGGCAAGGCACCTTGCCACACTGCACCTGAGCTCCTTGGTTCCAGTGCTTCGGAGACTCCTCATACCATTGGTTATGTGGGTCACAGGCTGAAGCACTCACAGTGTGGGCATGGCAGCAGGCTGTGCGGACCTTGGCTCACACCAGGGCAGGGCTGCTTCAGATCCTCTTTCTGAGGAACAGCAGTGAGCCTCAGCCACAGTGTTGAGATCTACTGATCATAAGGAGGCAGACATGCTGGGAGCTCCCTGTTAATGTCATCATTGCCAGCAGGCATCAGGGTAGCTCAGATCTTGGAGTCACTTTCTGCCTCGCCCACATGGAGTGGACAGAGACTCAG
Organism: Mus musculus; assembly: GCF_000001635.26. Taxonomy (NCBI): domain Eukaryota; kingdom Metazoa; phylum Chordata; class Mammalia; order Rodentia; family Muridae; genus Mus; species Mus musculus. The sequence continues at coordinate 153,337,701 of NC_000070.6, read as the reverse complement.
GCATCCGATATGCTGGATTCAGACAGTACACTTGGGTTGGATATAAGCTTGGGACCCCAACCTTCCAGAGAAGACTCCATCCATACCCTAGCAAGGCAGGTGAGCAAGGACAGAGGGCAAAGGGCAGATGGAGGTTGTGACCTTCCCACAAAAGTCTGCTTTTAATGGTCTTAAAGAAGCTGTCCTTCTAAAGGGTAGGAGAAAACCTAGTGTAGAAGGGTTTACACTAAAGAGGAGAGCCACAGCCCAAGGAGCTCAGCGTGTTGGAGATTATACCACAGTGTGGGGGAAGCTTTCGTGGATTCTAGGAAGTTAGCTGTGGTTTATGTCCTATGGGTTTTGGGGAAAGGCAGAGACCAGCTTCACAGAGGCCAATTGTTCATCAGCTTAGAGGATACTCAGGAGATAGGAGGCTGGTGTCTGGCCTCACATCTGCAGACTCCTCACCCTTTCACTGATGCTAAGGTCACCTGAGCGTCGCCCTATGCCAGTGCCATGGAGAGGAGAGTGAACAAGCCCCACTTTTCCCAGGCTTGCATTTCAGACATGGAAGTGACCCCAAAGGTCAGTGAGAGCAGGTGGACAAGCCCTCCTCCACTGCTTAGCAGTCAAAACCTGAGGAACTTCTTCTAGGAGCAAGGTCCAGGGATAGAGCCAATCCATCTCACCAATCATTGTGCCTGGGCACGACCATCCAAAGTTTCAAGCCAGGATCTTGTAATGTTGATGGTGTTTTCGCAGCGTTGCCAATGCTGCTGTGAGCTGGCAGCTGTTGGTGATCTAATTGTGGTTGATGTTATTGTGGAGGTTGTAATGGTAACAGTTGTTGTGATTCTGGACATGGTATCCCCCATGCTTCTGGTTGAGGTGGTGATGGTTGAGGTATGGTTGTGTTGTTTGGTGTTGTAGTAGTTATTGTTACTGTGGTGGTACTAACAATATTGTAATAGTTATAGTTGCCATGGTGGGTCTTAATGATGGTTGTTATCAGGTGGTTGTCAATACTGTGGTGTTGATGATAATGATGGAGTATCATGGCTTTATTGCTGTTGTGTTGATGATGTCATAGAGAGGAGGTGGATGGTGTAGTTGCAGTTGATGATATCAGTTGGTGGTCAATGTAGTAGTGCTGGTAGAAATAAGACATTGTGTTTGTTACTATTACAGTCGCAATGTCATGATGGCTGCTATGTGTTGATGCTGTGGCTGTGGAGATGGATGTGGCTGTGGTGATGTCATGGTGGTGGTAGTGGTTGATGTCATGGTTGTTATTGCGGTTGTTGGTGATGACATCATGGCTGAGGAGGTAGAAGTTGTGGTTGTAGTGTGTAATGGTGTTGTGGTGGTAGCCGTCACAGTGATGGTGGTTAATGATGCTGTTGTGGTTGTTACTATGGTTCTTGGTGACATCATGGTTGTAGTATATGATGATGTCATGATGGTAGTTTTGCTATGGTTGTTACTGTGGTTGTTGGTGTAGCTGAGGAAGAAGATGTCATGTTTGTAGTCTCTGATGATATTCTTGTGGTTGTTGGTGTTGTGGTTGTTATTGTGGGATGATGTCACAGAGGTGTCTGCCACAGTGTCAGCTGATGTTGTGATTGTTGATGTTACTGCTGAGGAGGAGAATGTTGTATTTGTGATGTTTTCTTGGCCCTTGGACCCTCTCTATGTTTTCAAGTTCTCCCACCACAGTCCCTCCCTCAGCTATGCCTACTTCGTTTGATTATTAGTAGAGGAGTTAATTAAAGCAAGGAATTTCCAGAAACCCTGCAAATCCCAGGGCACCATCAAACACCCTGCCCCTGTCATTTACCACACATTCTGTTTACAGGCGATGATCCAGCTTTCAATCTTTGTGACAATGTTCCAATCCTAGCCAATTTAAATAATCTGCCAGTAAAAATTCCACCAGCCGCTCACAAACACTTCACGAGTCTGAATATATAGCACCAACTGGATCTAATCATCGCTTTTGCTTGTTGAATCCTGTTGGGAGGAGAGGAGCGGCACACAATGTCAGCATTGATTTGTCTCGCGAGTCCCCTGCTTGCGTGTGGCATCCCTGAACCTCCCGTTCCCTCTCCTAATTTCCCAATCATTTTATTTACTTGGAAACACTCTGCAGAGCAACTTCTGAGAGCAGCTTGGTTCCACACGGCGCTCAGCTGAGGAGCTTCCCTAAGGACTCTTAATTTGCCAGCAAGCCATCGCCTTGGCACGAAGACTCTTAATTTGCCAGCAAGCCTTGCTCTTGGCACGTGGAGGCCTTGGTCTTGAGTAAACGAGAAGGTGAGTCTTGAAGACTTGTGCTGCCATCCAGCTGTCAACTGCTTGACCTTGGGAATGTGTTAGGTCACCGTTGACTCTCAGTTTCTTCATTGATACTTTGGGATTAAAATATCAGTCTGTAGGGTATCTTGGAGATTGCATGAGATCAGCATGGTTTTAACTACATGAATGTGTATATGTAATGTGTGGGCATGTGTTTGCAAATGCAGGAGCCCACAGAGGTCAGAGGGGTCGTATCATCCTGGATCTGGAATTTTAGCAACCCTGTGCTTCTCAGTGTGGATGCTGGGATTCAAATGTGCTCTTAACCGCTGGCTCATCTATCTACTCCCATAGACTTAAAGTTCTGAGTGTGAATCCTGAAACACAAAAGCAACTGGCATCAGAGAAGGTGCCATCTCTTCTAGACCCACAGCAACCTAAGTGGGGTCCTCTCTAAAGACATTTCCCACAACCTCCCTCTTCCCATGGTGTAGTCTGAGCAAAGATTCTACTGTTGTCCTGAGGATCACAGTGACTGGCTGTGTTTGGTTGTGGTTTTTCCCCATCTCTCTCCATATCTGTGTGTGTCTATAGCTCTCAGCTGGGTGGGTGGAAGTGTCTGTCTTTCTAGCTCTGCAGTCCTAGGATCTGGCCATGGTGAATGCTGACCCATGAGAGGTCCTCACAGTTGGGAGGTATCCTGGGTTGAATTGAGTCTCCCCAAAACATATGTTCAAGTCTCAGGCTCCAGGTTTGAGCATGCAACCTTGTTTAGATAGAGAATTACTACAGAGGTCAGCAAGTGCAAACAGCTCTTTTAGTTGTCAGCGTGACACAATATGGACGCACCCCGGAAGAGAATCTCAGGGAGGGATCTCGCCTGTCTGTTGGGAATTGTCTTGATTATTTCATTGATAGGGGGATCTTCCCCTTGTAGATGGCACCATTCCCTAGCCAGGGTGTCCCAAGCCCTTTAGATGAAGAAATTGAGCTGATTGATGACAGACATGTGTGTATCCATTCCCTCTCTGCTCTTGGATATTGTGATGGTTTGTATATGCTTGGCCCAGGGAGTGGCACTTTTAGGAAGTGTGACCTTGTTGGAGTAGGTGTGGCCCTGTTGGAATAGGTGTGTCACTGTGGGCATGGGCTTTAAGACCCTTATCCCAGCTGCCTGGAAGTCAGTCTTCTCCTAGCAGCCTTCAGATGAAGATGTAGAACCCCCAGCTCCACCTGCACCATGCCTGCCTGGGTGCTACCATGCTTCTCCTCTTGATGATAACGGACTGAATCTCTGAACTTGTAAGCCAGACCTGGTTATTGTTGCCCTTATGAGAGTTGCCTTGGTCACGGTGTCTTCACAGCAATGGAAACCCTGAGACAGATATGATGGGCCTTTTTTCCTTGAGTTCCTCTTTCGACTACTTTGCAATGACGACAATTGTAAAATTAGATAAACCCTTTTTTTTACTCGAAGCTGCTTTTTTGTCAGAGAGTTTTATTATAGCATCAGAAATGCACCTGGGACATGGAGCTAGGGTCTGGCCCCGTGACTCGCTCTGCTCTAATCCACTGGGATGGGTATCTTTATCAAAAGGCAAAAATTGGTGCAAAGACACTCACAGGTATGAACCTGGAAAGGCTCCAAAGGTGGAGATAGCTGTATCTGAAGTGACAGGGAAGGCTACCCGGGCCCAGACCCACAGTGACGTGTGGGTCTGATGTGTTGAGGTTGGTGGTCCCAGGCTCCTCACTCAGCACTGAGGTTTGTGGTGGTCACTTCCCCTCCCCCCAGGGCTCAGAAACCATCTAGTGCTTTAGTTCTCAGGCCTGAACCCAAAGAGTCTCACACAGGATGCTTACCCAGCCTCGGATCCAAAGTGCAGCTCACCTGGGGTGCTGAGCTCCCCTAAAGAGGTAATGTTGTGAAAGAGCCGGCATGGGAGCAATTTGCAGCAATAAGCCTTTGCCACCTGCCATCTCCCTCTGCAGAGGCTTAAAATATGGCAGAGACTCATTTCATGGGAAAGATGATAGCAGGCCCAGGGCTGGAGGAAACTGGGACCTTGGAACAAGATCTGTCTTCATCAGAATCAACGTGTTTGAAAGAGAAGTGTTTCTGGTTCTACGAAGAATATTTGCATATTTTTCAAATTCTTAACAGAGAAAAATTTTGAGGTGTCAGGCTAGGAGCCCTCAAGACAGCTGCTATTCCCTTCAAAATAAACGAGAGGTGTCATTTTTAATGAAAGGAGAGAAAAGATGTGTCTAATCCCCAGCTGCTCCCCCCTCCCTCATACTGGGAGTGGGTCTGTCTGCTGTCTTGGAACAGGGATTGGAAACCAAGCCTGAAACTTTGCTGGCCTTCTCGGGCCTTCCTGATTCCATGGGTGAGGCAGGCCTCCGATAGATCACTGTGCCAAGGGGCACTCAGTCTCCTTAAGCTGGATCAACTCCAAGGTCTTTCCATGGACATCAGTAGCATGCCAGAGGGTCACGGCTCCTCTGGAGGAAGCGGAGGACATAGGAGGGGCAGCAGGACTCCCTGAGATGGGAGTTCCCTATGTCTGTGCAGAAGGAGAAAAGTCTGGAGGTCCAATCCATGCAGCACTGAGTTCACCCATCTGTCCAAACATGGCCCCACTGGGATGTCCTGGGAGGGAGGGAGACAGCAAGTTGGTCTCACAAAGGTGACAACCGATATCCCCCAGGGAGGGAAGTGACCCACAGAGCACTTGTGTGCTGACCCTGTCTTCCTCAAGTACCTTGGCCTGTGCGCCCCATCACAGGACCACTGGAGGAGCTTTCAAAAGGTTGCTCCTGTACACCAGCCAATGGCAGGTCAATTTTATTTGAACATGGTCCCAGAGAGTCCCAGGCTCTGGCTTGTATCTCCTCTCATTGAAGGTGATGGGTCTAACCTAGTCAGGTAGCCCTTTTAAAGAGGGTCCAAGGCAGACAGGGTAAAAAGTTGCAGAGACCGAATCACGTGAGGTAGACCCACAGGCGGCCATGTTTCTCCCATCACTCATACCTGGCACCATTATCAAGCCAAGAACCTATCACTAGTCAGGGCGTCGGCGCTAGGGGAGATCCTATAAATCTGCAAAGGCTTATCATTACACCCATAGATGATCAAATCTCTCAGCCCTTAGCAGTTAGCGCAGACACCCACAGTCAATGTGCAGAGAATAGGGCTGCTTGGCCTTAAAAAGGAAGTCTGTCCCACACACCCTCTCCCTCCCTCATGGCAGAAGATGGGGCAGAAGGGTATAAGAGGTAGAGACAGTGGATGGTGAGAAAGAGACCATATTTTTCTGACACATCGGGACAGCTGCATATAGGAACTCACAGTGGCAGTGACTACCGACATAAGACCTGTGTGAGCCCAAGCCAAGCAAGACCCCAGCATGGAGAGGGGAGGAGTGTGAGGGCTTGCCCTGAGCTGCTGGAAGGGGAAGGGTCCAGTTTCACAAAGCTCTGTCCACCACACTCCAGGGGATGACCACACACCCGAGAGGATGTACACAGGAAGCACTAATTGGGTTTGATGAGCTTACCAAATAAATTTGGGTGAATTATGAAGAATCTGTAGAACTGGGATGAGTTGTGGGTGGGGTTGAATATGGCCAAATATGATCAATATATTGAGTATTTTGTGTGAGGGCCAACCTTTTCTACACAATAAGACCCTGTCTTGGTTAGGGTTTCACTGCTGTGAAGTGACACCATGACCAAGGCAGCTCTTATAAAGAAAAACATTAGTTGGGGCTGGCTCAAAGTTTCAGAGGTTCAGTCCGTTGTCATCATGGCGGGAAGCAAGAAAGCATGCAGGCAGACATGGTGATGGAGCAGGAGCTGAGAGTTCCACATTTTGATCCAAAGGCAACCGGGAGGAAATTATCTCTCCACACTGGGTGCAGCTTGAGCATAGGAGACCTCAAAGCCTGTTTCCACAGTGACACGCTGCTTCCAACAAGGCCGCACCTCCCTATGGGCCAAGCATTCAAGCCCATAAGTCTTCCGGGGTGGGGGGGGTCATACAGATTCCAACCACCACAGACACTGTCTCAAAAATAGATTGTACGACATTCTCAGAGAACTAATAAGAAGAGAGGAAAGCAATTTCTTGCTTTGCAAGGAATCCCACGCTTCATTGAAGAGACCCAGATACCCACTGTAGATTCGGACACTGCAACAGCAGCCTTGAAAGACGCTGAGGGGAGCCCAGCTCACCTGGAGCTAGGCCCCTGACCTGCAGATTCTGATCAAGGTAGGCAAGCAATGGCACTGTAACCCCTAAGTGCATGGCATTGCCCAAGGGCACCAGGACATTCACTCACCTGAGGGAGTGGTGCAGAGCTGGGCAAACAGAAAGGGTGGGCCTGTCCGACTACCCTGGTATCACAAACCTTCCTTCCAGTATTTGCTGGGGGTGTCGTTGTCTAGAGACAGTCTTTTGTGGTTGGCTGCTGAAGAACTCATGTTTCCCTGTGACAACCATGCAGCTGTGGTTTGCCCCTCTGAAGTTGAGAGCAATCGAAGGCAGGACTGGGTTGTTGGCTTTTGCCCTAGTGCCATCCCTGCCTCCAGGAATCACTCACAGAAGCCTTGAGAGTTCATGGGACCAGCAGCAGGCCCTGGAAGCCACCTCTCAAGTGCCATGCCCACAGTTCTGGTGGCACACATCTCTCTTAAGCCCAATCAAAGACTTATGGCACACAGACCTAACTTGGCCCGGTCATCAGATACTATGCCCACATGATTTTCTGCAGCTTGGACTCTGGGGTGAGAGCCCCTCCCCCAGTTTGAAGTGGAAAACATCACATCACTAAACTTGGCCATCCTTGTCTTAGCCCTGAATTTTCTTAGTGATAGAACTGGGTTCCCCTTCTGTGACCTTAACTTTGGCTCTCGCTCCACGGAGGGGACACATGGAGTCATGGACTGGCTGGATTCGGGGTGGTCTTCCTCCACCATTGGGAGGAATGATTTCCCCGGAAACATCAAAGCTGGTATTGTCTGTGAAGTCCTCAGAATGCTGCCCAGTGTGCCTGATAGATTACAGCAACATCTTTTCCTTGCACAAAGCACCCAGAAGGGAGATGTACTGACTCCATGCAGAGGCTGAGAAGGGCAAGAAGGAAGCACGAGGTCACCACACTCTTTTGAATCAGCATGGGATGCAGGGTCACCCAAATGTCTTATCTCCTTATGCTTCCTTCTCCTGCAGCCCTGAACTCTTCCCAAATCCAAAACACTATCAGGGCTTCAAGTCTCTTCAAGTTCCGTGTGCCCAACTGCTAAAGTTAGGTCTAATTAGCCAGTCTTAATTGATATTAAGATAAATAACTTTTCAAATGATTTCCCCCCCACCCCCCGTGAGATGGAGACTTGTCGGAGGGCAGCCATCCCTAATTTAAATCAATGAATTAAAGCAAATGTGATTTAGTGGTTGCCGAAAGGAGAGGGAAATTTTTAATTCACTAATCAACTCATCCGTGTTGATGGTGGGGGAAAAATTCTAAAACACATTAATCAGCTGGGGACAGAACCGTTCAGATGGCACGGTGTTGTCAGGCCCATAAGTAAGCAGGAGCTAAGACCCAGGGAGTCCTGAGGCTCTGGATCCCTGCAGCTGCAGCTCCCTCACCCCCTTACCACTTTCCCTCACACTGACAGAGGCTGGTCCTAGGGCTGGAAGCATGGCTCTGGAGTTAAGAACACTGCTACTTCTCCAGAGGACCAGAGTTCAGTTCCCAACACCCATGTTGGGCTTGTAACCACCTCTAATTTCAGCTCCAGGGGACCTGATATCCTCTTCTGGCTTCATGCACGTACCAGCCCAACACATAAATAAAAATAAGGTGAAATAAATTGTGAAAGAAAATGTCAGTCTTCAAGCATGATACCCACCGTTTGTAAAAACCGGAGCTCACGTGACCAGTGGATGGCTTAACAGGTGATCGTCCTTCCTGCTGGAGCTTGATGACCTGTGTTTGATTCGACCCCTGACTTCATTGGTGGGAAGAGAGTAGTGACCCCTGAGAGTTGTTCTCTGACTGCCACGGACTCTAAAGCACACGCACAACTGATTTATGTCGATACACACCATAAGTGTGCACAACATTTCTTTAGCGACTGGCAAGATGGTTCAGCTAGGAAAGGCACTTGTTGATGATGTAAGTTGTGTGATTCCCAGAGAACCTGGAGGCCACAAGGTAGAGAGAGAAAGAAAGAGCTGACTCCCACAAGCATGTGCACACACACACACACACACACAAACATGCATGCACACATAACACAGACACATACACATGTGCACACAGAGACAATCCCATGCATATGCACTCTCATGCACATACACAGGCACAGATACACAGGCACAGATACACACTCAAGAGTGTGCACACGCATGTGCATGAACACACATGCACACACAGACACACTCAAACACACATGCACACAGATACTCACATGCATATACACTCATGCACATACACACATAGAGACTCATAGGCATAGTCACACACTTGAGAGTGTGCACATGCATGTGTATGTGTGTGAGCATACACATGTATACACTCACACACACATGCATGCACACAAACACACAGAGACATGTACTTGCACACATTCTCTCTCACACACATGCACTCACACATACAGACATGTACACACACATGCACACACATGAACAGACACATCCTAGAGTGTGCACATGCATGTGCATGCACACAAGCATACACACACACACACACACACACACACACACACACACACACACACACCAAATAAAGAGGGGCCAGTGAGATGACCCAGTGAGTAAAGGTTCTTGCTGCCAAGTCTGGGCCCTTATGCTGGAGCCCAGGATCCAGTCTTGGAAAGAGAGAACTAACTTCTGCAGCGTGTCCCCTCATCCTTGTCCCCAACAGACAAAATAAATAATAAAAAGTACTGAAGAGCAGAGGTGGACACAGCTGCCACCGGATTCCCAAGCAGGCTGCCTCATTTCTCACTTTAAATTCATGCTGAAGTCAGAGAGTGAGTTTCTAAAATATATCAAACTAATTTTTTCTGCCCTAGCTCTGACAGAGACGAGGCACATGAAGCTGCAAACTTCGGTGAGGGAGTGAGCTATGGAGAGACAACGAGTATCCTCTCACACAAGCTGGTCAGACCGCAGAGGCAGAGGCATTGCACACACCCCACACGTGGGCTGGGCGCTGTGTGACAGCCACGGTGTTAGGTGCCTGCTGCTTTTTCTTTATGTTTATGCTGTCTCTCTCGGTTTTCTGAAAATGGCACTTTAGTCTGTAGATTCCCTGCCTGATGCAAGTTTCAGGAAGTGAGAGAAGACTGGATCCATTACAGATTTTTCTTTTGTAAGCCACAAAACTTGACACAAACTGTCTGAAGCAAAAATAGGGATTTATTGGCTCACGCGGTGGCAAACGTTGGGATGAATTCAGCTGAAGGCAGAGCTGTAACGGAGAGAAGCTAAAGGAGCGCTCACACATTCTGGGCTTAGCTCTGCCTTCCTCTGCCGTCAGCTCCGAGAGCTCTGCAGCTTCCCAGAACACAGGCAGGGGCATGAGCCAGCTCAGGCTTCCACAGCCTTCCACTGCAAGAATAAGAAGGGTCTTTTCTAGAATTCCAGCTTTAAGTCATTCCTTGGTCCCTGGGGTGTCTGCTCCGTGTGTGAGATCAAGTGAGTGGTTTGACCAGTCTGCATCATGCTCTGGGTCCCGAGGTCATTGTGCTCAATCCTCCGAACCTTATCTATAGAAAGGTCTGGTACGTTCCATGCCACATGCCACGTGGCTTCCGGAAGCTTAAGGAGATTAGAGCAAGCAGAGAGGTGCAGATGACACAGCATGAGCCCAGAAGACATTGGCCGTGAGACCCTGTCTACCCTGAGTCAGATGACCAGAGAAGAACCTACAGCTGCCACTGGAGCTGAACTCCTGAGTTGAGCAGGTCATCTGGACACAGATGGAAGAGGATGGAGTCAGGCTCGGTGTGTGCACACTCAGAGAGCTCTTAGGTTACAACGTGAGAGGGATGGGGGTCTGCTGTCGGGCCGCCTTCCTTCTGCTTCTCAGGTACTTCTGACACTGGCTGGCATCAGTTGAGTATACTCACATAAAAAACTAGCCCTCATTCCTCTGTCAGGGCAGAGCCCTCCAGAGGGAACCCAAAGAGCATGTTCACCTGTGTTACCCGGTTAGAAACACAGCTTCATGCTCCAAACATTCCATGCCAGGAATGTTACCCTGACTAATTTCTGTATCCTGTGTGCCCTACCAGGACCCAGCACAGGAGCCAGTACACTGCTCTAGGCTCAGGGATTGCCTATGGCAGAGGCTGAAGCTTTCAACATTGGCTGCCTCACCTTTGCCCTGACCTGGGTGGCAGTGTGAACTTTGACCTGGGCGACTTGAGAAGTCAGGACGTGGCTCTGGTCCTGATGTCTGCCAGCCAGGGAGGGAGGCTATACAGCTTCTCCGACACTCATTCTCCCAGTCAGTGGAAGAGAAACTTGACCCCGAGTTCCCAAGCTGTGCGAATACAGAGATGAGATGTGTGTTGTCTTATGGGGACATCGAAGGTGAAGTATGTGGCTGGATAAACAACAGAAACGCCACAACGTGGGTAAGCTCTGAGTGTGCAAAATTTCACACATCTCAAAACCCCAGTTAGGAATAATCCTGACCTATTTGTTCATTCATTGTTCATTCATTCAATTGATGAATTCATCAATTCATCATTCATTCATTCATTCATTCATTCATTCAAATGGCAGCTTCTGTCTTTCCAGATGCTGGGCCACACACAGATCTCCTTTATGCTCTGACCATGCATGGGAGGTGAGTGGAAATCTGACCCCTGTCCTGGACTTTATTACGAATTAACTTGAAAGTCTGTCCCCACTGAGGGCTTCAAATGCAAGGCAAGGATGTATGCTCCAAAACAAGCCACATGAACCCATTTCTAAGCTCCCAACCATGGCTCTGACAGGAGACCCCAGAGCTCAGCACCCACAGCCCTTCTCACAGAAGCTTCGGAATGTGAGCCTCAGGCCTCTGACAGCTGGGCACTTCTTCAACCAGGACTCCCCAGTGACCTTCAGTCCCACCCAAGAGTCTAGAGTATCTCAGAGTGGGTCCATGGCTCTTCCTGCAGTATCTCCCCTCTAGATGCTTCCGTGACTGGTCCCAGCATGTCTTAGTGGCTCAGATTAAACACATTAAGCCTTATTTTCCCCAGTGTAATCAGGGAGCCCCCCAAAAGTCAGCTCACGTGGATGTTAGTGGGACTCTGTCCAAGTGAGTGAGCAATCTCCGTAGCCCTCATGCTCACCCAAAGGATGGCTGTGAGGATCAAGTTATATATTTCCAATAAAAGTTCTCTGTAGGTTACAGGGTTCCACATTTCCTCCCACTGTGCCTGTTTCATCCCTGGTAACAGTAGGCCACAAACTATTCCCAGCTGCAACCCAAGAAAAGGCAGTTACAACCACCTCGCCATGTTCTCATCCCTGGACAGATGTCCTGTTTTCCGAACTTCATTTCCTGTCCGTTGAAAAGGAAATACCAAAAATGCCACTCCAACCTTTTGAAGATAGACAGGGTTTTCCCAGGCCTCGGTAGCAGAGCCTTATGCTCATTTCCTGGTGAACCGATTGCCCGAGTTACATAAGGCAGTATGAGCTCGGAGCTCATTAAACCAGCCTCGCTAGACATTAAGAGACAAAGCCCTTACTGGGGAGTCAGCCGAACAGAACAGGGAGCCACAGCCTCCATCCTCTGACAGTCCAACACTCCCTGGTGAGCCACCAAGTCTCTGAGGAGTGGCATTCCATCTCTGTTGTCAGCTGCATATTGTGATTGATCAAGCAGATGCCTGCCTCACAGACAGTCCGTCGCTGCCTGGGGGCTGGAGGTTCTCTCTCTGTCACTTAGTGGCAGCACAACACACCAAGGGACAGTAATGACCACCCTGCATTCTAATCCCTTCCTAGCCAAATGTGTTGTCAGACAGACTCAGGTCTATAAGGAGCCTTCCATCAGATGTAAGATGGTACATAAGGAGCTTGTGCCTGTGGGGCTCACAGACTGCTGGCAATCAGGCACTCCAGGCGGCTTCCTCCCGAGGGCAAAGCTGAGATAGGACTTGTTCTGGAGTAAGCACCTTAAAACATGCCAGTCTGAGAGGTTCATCCACAATGGGTAAGCTGAGGCAGATCCAGCTGCAGCAGTCTGTCACCTGTGTGTGTCACAATCATGCGTGAACCCAGAGAAGACTCAGAATAACATCAGAGATCCGACTTCATCTTTAGCTAGGGTAAGTTGATCCCGAGACTACAGGAGCCGTGAGGCACTCTGGGGAGCAGGCTCCTCTGAACTTCTGGATATGAGCAGTTTGCTGATGGTGTTTGGTCGTGAAAGAGGTGGCCACCAGAGAACAGGCATCTCTATGGTGTTCTAAGACCACTCTGTGCCCATGACTTTCCTCCGTGCCTATGGGCCTCCCTCTTCATGGTCCTCTTATGTCCAGGCCTAGGTGGTACAGAGGCAGAGACAGGAATATGGATGCTCTCCCTCCCAGCCCCTGTATCATCTGGTATGGAGATGGATGGAGACAGTAAACGGATAGATAGATCTTTCCATATCTTCAGTAACATCGATGCGTCTGCAGCCAGATCTCTAGCCATGTGTCTTTATATCTACTGCGCAGCCAGATGGATAGCTGCATTTCCATCTTAGTTTGGCGAGATGCATCTCTGCAGCTGTAGACACATCTACACAGACAGATTCATATCTACGAATGTAGACAGATGTGTGGCATAAAGGCAAAGATTCACTGGCTGTTAAGAGGATTTCCAAAGGAATGTTTCTATGACTTATGGAGTGGCCACTGGGAAATGGGCAGGTGCTGTCAGGAGGGACATGCTGGCAACTCAGGCAGGGGGCTGTCCCCAGATGGAAGTTCTTCCTTCTTGGCTTGTTCTCCATCGCCCTGCCTACTCTTATAGCACCCAGGACCACCGGCCTAGGAATAGCACCACCCACAGTGGACTCAGCCATCAATCATTGCTCTGTGCCATCAGACTTGCCCACAGCCCAATCTGATGGAGGCAGTTCCTCAGCTGACGTTCCCTCTTCCAGGATAACTCTAGCTTGTGTCAAGCTGTCAAAAAAACCCAACCAGCATATTAAGGATAGTCTGTTCAAGTTGGAATCAAGAGATTCTAATGACATGCCACACACCATCCTGTGGCATCCAGATTAGCAGAATGAATTACTGTGGTTGAATTGCTGTGGGTGAATCAGTTGGTACCACTGGTTAGCCAAACTGTCCATAAATCTGACCATCACAGGAAGTAGATAGAAGATGTCTTAGGCTTCAAAATAGTGAGAAATGACAGAAAAAAAAACCTTATGGAGAAGTTTCTATCACCTCTTCAAAATCTTGAGGAAGCCAGCCACTTCCACGTTCTCAGTGTGCCCTAGGTGACTAAGGGTTGGCTCAGGAGACAGCCTGTGTACTGGCTTGTATTCTAGCTTCTGAGGTTCCAGCTCCTATAGATGCTCTGTGGAGCAGAGGTGGGGATACTGAGTAGAGCCGGGTGCAGCAGAAACACTGTGAGCCCAGCTCTGTACTCCACACTGCTGGTCTGTGAGGTGCAGACACACTGTGAGCCCAGCTCTGTACTCCACACTGCTGGTCTGTGAGGTGCAGACACACTGTGAGCCCAGCTGTTGCAGTCAACAAAGATGAAAAAGGAGTTGGGGATCTGAAAATCGCTTTGCCATCAGACATGGAGATGCAGAGTTTGGACTTTGTCCAGCTGGCTTCCTGTCTTGCTTTGGGGAGTATAGTTAAATGATTAGATAAATCTCAGAAGACTTTGGACTTTGGACTTTTAACATTGTTGAGACTTCTATCGACTATGGGGACTTTCGAAGTTGGACTAAATGTATTTTGCATTATGGTATGTCTAGGTATGACCCCCGTAGACTCGTGTGTTTGAACAAGCCTGTGGGGGCCAGGGATTGGAATATCATGGTTTGAATAGTGCCCAGGGAGAGACACTATTAGTAGGTGTGGCCTTGTTGAAGTAAGTGTGTCACTGTGGGCACGAGCTTTAGGCCCTCATCCTAGCTGCCTGGAAGCCAGTCTTCTCCTAGCAGCCTTCAGATGAAGATATAGAACTCTCAGCTCCTCCTGCACCATGCCTGCCTGGATGCTGCCATGTTCCTGCCTTGATGATAATGAACTGTACCTCTGAACCTGTAAGCCAGCTCCAATTAAATGTTTTCCTTATGAGACTTGCCTTGGTCATGGTGTCTGTTCATAGCAGTAAAATCCCTAAGATACAAGCTCTGTACTCCACCCTGCTGGGCTGTATGAAGCAGACACACTGTGTGCATGTACCTCCTGGGGCTCGGCCAGGTCTATAACTAGCCAGTGAGGCAGAATAATTCGCAGAGGATAGAAAATGGGTATGCTACTCAAGAGGCAGCCAAGGACGGCAGAAATCCAAGATTCTCTGTAAGTCTGTTCTCAAGACTCAGGAGCCATGTTCGAGGAGGATGGCATCTCCTACATGTGCCCCACCTTGTTGTGGAAGCAGCAGGTCAGACAGTTGCACCATGCATCCGCACCAAGTGCCCAGTGTGTTCTAACATTTCCTTTGAGGGTCACTGGTAAAGGAACTGGCTTGATTCACAGTTCTGTGCAGAATGGTCCCAAAGCCATCGTTTTTGCTTTCCTGACAGAGAAGAACAGGTGGACGTGTGCCTTCAGCCTTGTACAGTGGTCAACAGAGCCAGAACCTGAACCCAGGAACTCTGACTTCCACATTTTCAATCACTCCACCATGGCTTCCCCATGACCTCTGCACTTGACCAAATCCCAAACCACCTCCTTGCCACAGAGAGGAGATGATACTGAGATGCCAACGGTGCCCTGGCAAGCGCAGGGCTAGTCACCTCTTGAGCTCTGTTTTACTTGATTAATAAACCAGGGGGGGGGCACAGTCTCCACGCCAGGCAGCCTCCGGCGAGCATGCAGCTTAGTGGGTGCCCCGGAGGGTGTAAGTACTTTTTACGAAGGGGAGAGGACCCCCTTTTCACCCGCTCAGATGCATCGCCTCACATTCGACCGCATCTGCCTCACTTGCGACCAAGGCCGCATTACCGAATTGCTCCGCAGCACAGTAACTGGGGTCGTTGGTGTAACATGGCTGCTGCGGTTCAGCACAGCAGTGTTTCTAAATCACATTTATTCCCGGCCATTTCCTCACAAGATTGGAGAGAAATCTCCCTCATTCTCTCTCCCGTTTGCTCTTGGCTCGTTCTAATGTGTCCTGGAACGGAGGTCCCTGTGCTCTAGGGCCGAACCCGTCCGTCTGTCTGTGTCCGTGGTTGGTTAAAGCTTGCCACTCATGTCCAGGCGCAAAGTCTCATGGTTAGAAGCCTCCATGGCCAAGCCGGGCCATCAAGCATCTCTGACGGGCCTGTGGGGTAGAGGGATTGATTTCCAGGGACCCCTATCCTGGGGGCCATGCCTCATTGGCACATCGAACTTGTGAGGTTCCGGCAGCACTTCACTTCCTGCCATGGGCCCAATACTGTCCTTTTCAGGAAAATGCTGCCCCAGTGTCAACCCCTGTGAAAACAGCTCACACACCTACCCCTTCCTCAGGCGCAACCTCCAGCAGTCTAGGAGGCTGGATCACTCGAGAGAAAAGTGAAGAGATCGGCTCTCTCTTTGTCTAGCAGGCAGAAGAACCAAGGCCCAGTTTTTTCCCCTGTCTTATGTCTCTTCCTTTCTTTGCCTCGTTCTTTGCTTAGTTCAAATCTGTGTCTATAGAACATCTGTGGTGGTGATATTTCTGTTGCTGATGGTCACATTGGCGATGATGGTGATGACAGTGGTGATGTTGGTTGTAATGATGGTATCATGCTACTGTTGCTGCTGGTGACTGGCCAGCAGCTCACACGGCCACATCTACACACAACACAGGCCTGGGAACGGAGCATCCGCAGTTCCTGGAAGGCTCTGGTAGCCACTCACAGTCTCTTACCCACAACGCTTTAGGTGAGCCCAAGAGTGATCAGATGAAGCTCATTCTAGGAGTTCAGCGTGAGGAAGGAGAAAGCCTGTTGCTATGGAAACTCCAGCTTGGCACCACATGCAAATACCTGTCTCCCCCCGAAACCTGCCTGACAGTGATGCCGAGCATAAAATACAGAGCGCCTTAAAACGGGTTTTAACTTTTATGCTGGGACTGTGAGAGCCACACTGCTGATTAATTATGCACAAGTGCGCCCAGAGAGGCGGCCAGTGGAACGTCTGCAGGTAATGGCCTTTTGACAAATTCCCTCCAAATCTTAATTTTTTAAGGAGGATTTTTTTTTTGAGTAAATAGAATAAGCAGAGACAAGCAGGTCCATTTACAGCGGCTGATCCACAGACACCATTAGCGGGGCTTCCGCCGCATACATATTTCTCTCTCCCTCGTTAGCGTGACAGGAACATGACTCTGTGGAGACCCTGCTGGGGTCGCCTGTCCTGTCATGTGCATCCGTCAGGCCACATCCCACAGGGCAGGGGCTGGGGTGTGACTCAAAGAAATGAAGAGTGTGGGAGGAGCCCTCCCAGGATTGACAGCCACACTCTTAGTCTCTGCCTTGCAGACGACTCTACCAATCCTGGGACAGAGCCTATGCCTATCCTCAGGGTTCAGAGAGAGGGAGGACCACCTAAGGTTGGGGTTCCTTGGGGTTCAGAAGGGTGCTGACCCCCAAGCACCCTAATAAAGGAGGAGACCAAAGATAGAATGGCTCGGTTGTGTATAGCAACAGCAAAGATCTGAGATTCATCTCAAGAATTCACTTAAGTGTTCTGTGCACGGGGCATGTGGGGGGGATACCAGTGCTGGGGAGTCAGGGGCTCAGGGGCCGGTCTAACCTGATGGATAAGTTCCAGACCAATGAGAGACCCAGGCTCAAAGGGGCTTCAGTGTTTCTGATGATGACACTAAGGGGTGTTCTCTGGCCACCAGGCATACAGATGTGACCCATAAACATGCCTTAATTCTTAATTAGTGGTCGATGGGGAAGGGCCCAGCCTATTGTGGCTGTTACCATCCCTGGGCTGGTGGTCCTGGGTTCTATAAGAAAGCAGGCTGAGCAAGCCAGAGGAAGCAAGCTAGTAAGCAGCACCCCTCCATAGCCTCTGCATCAGCTCCTGCCTCCAGGTTCCTGTCCTGCTTGAGGTTCTGTCCTGATTGCCTTCAGAGGTAGACTACAGCGTAGACATGTAAGCTGAATAAACCCTTTCCTCCTCACTTGCCTTTGGTCGTGGTGTTTCCTCACAGCAGCAGAAACCATAACTAGGACAGCATGGGAGCCTCGGAAGTCAGATCACAGGCGTGCATCTGGGCAAAGAGGACCTCCAGGGTCCTTGTGGGGACGGAATGTATTGGCGATCAGACCCAAGGTGAGCACTCAGGTCTGACAAGCCAAGAAACACAAGCTATCAGCCACTTGAAGGTAAGAGAGACATGGGGTAGACTCTCCTTTGACACTGACAGAAACAACCAGTCCCTGACCTTGGATTTTGGCTTCCAGAACTGTGGCAATTTTTCTGTTTGCTTTGTATATAGTCTGTGGCTCTTCTTAACCTCAAGGAGCCAATGTTGCATAAAACCATCAGCATATCCTGAACGGTGCCTTCAACCAGGCTGGACAAACACAGCCAGGAGGGCGGGGGGGGGGGGCAGGGGTGTGGCAAGGAGACTTGATAGGGCATGGCCTCGGAGTCATCTGCACACTTAGGATATCACTGTTCTCTGTGTTTAGATGTCAAAGTAGCAAAGAGAACAGAGACAGTCCAGGCCCATCTCACCACTGTGAGTGCTGGAGACTGGCTCTACAGACACACCCCGAGTCTGGCAGGGCACAGCCCACTCCTCTCCTGCCCTGGCCTGTGTCTGTCTGGAGGTGAGATCGTAACTCTGCAATGTTTCTCCAGGGAACTCGGAGCTGATGGATTGTTTACAAGGGAAAATTCACGTCCCCCATAATTGGGAATGCAAACAGAAGTGATTATGGGTTGATTTGTAGCAATTTGGCAAATTTACGGAATGCATGGTTCTGCTGGGATGGGGCGGGGGACGACAAGGAGCGGTGTGGCTGGTGTTTACATTCCTCTGTCTAATGGCGATGCCAGACTGCGGTGAGCTGCCTGGGTAAGACATCATGTTTCCTCTCTGAGGACCCTCCACACGCTGACATGAGGGAGCTCCTGTCACAGTCAGCGGAGCCGACTCTCTCTAAACCCAGGTCTGCGGCTGGCACCTGTGATGCAGGGAAACAGCCTCCCAGCATTCAGGGGCATCCTCCCCCTACAGTCAGCCTTAGTTGCTGAGTTACTTAGTTACTTAGTTATCTGATCATTCTGACAAAGGCAACTCAAGAGGGGAGGTTTGTCTTGCCTCACAGTTTATGGGAGCACAGTCCATCTTAATGAGATTTGTCTTGTCACATGATTTAGGGGCACACAGTCCATCATGGTGGGGAAGCAGCTGGTCCCACTGTAGTGAGGAAGACAAGAGAAACAGATGCTGCTGCTGCCCAGCTGGTTTCTCTTTTCAGCCACTCGGGACCTCAGCTTGTGGGAAGATGCTGCCAACATTCAGTGGCATCCTCCCCCTACCATTGGCCTTCTGTAAGTACCCTTATGGCCACACGTGAGTGTGTTCCAGAGTGATCCAGTTGAATTAACAATGAAGATTAACCATCATAGGCACTGGTCTGTACCTCCATCTTTCCAGGCACACACACACGTCTTCCAACCCACACATAGGTGCACACATGCAGAACACATACAATTACTCTACCCTAAGCATGTGTGCATGCTCATGACATAACTCCTATCACTCCTTCCCTCTCTCTCACCTTCTCATTACACACAGAGTTACACACACTGTACACATACACACAAATCGTCACCAGATTTCCTCCTCCATACAACCTCACAAAACTGTCTCATATCACGCACATGCACACATACAATCCCACAGACCCCCACTATACACATGCTTACACACTCACCACATTATTACAATAATGTATGCATGTACAAGATCCTCATCACACACTATACACATATGCAACTCCTCATTGTTCATGTTCACATACTTACCAAGTGTGTATGTAAATATGTAACACAATTTGCACACGCACACACTCATCACACAATCCCCACACTGCAAACTCCTCATAACACACATGTGTGTATACACATAACACCTACCTCACAGCTGCTCTTCAGAATACATGTATGTGTATACCTATAACTACCACCTATAACTACCTTTCAGCTGCTCTTCAGAATACATGTATGTGTATACCTATAACTCCCACTACATGCATACACATGCATACACCTTCATGCATGTGCCCATACACACACATACATACACGCACACACGAACACATACACATGCACACCCACACCCACTTGTACATGTATGTACATACACACATGTGCATACTTGCACCCACATGCATGTGCACACTCATGTACGTGCACACAAATGTACATCCACACAACACTTGCACACTAACAAATGCACACTTATGCACACATACATACATGCACATGTACACACATGCACACACACCCACACACATGCATACTTGCACCCACACACACATGAGCAAACTTTCGCACATGTATGCACATGCACACAGGCACACTCACAGCCCTGAAGGCAAGGGTGCTCACACAGCAGCAACCATGACAAGGTTGTTGACCAAATAGAAACAAGGTGACCACATTGTTTCTATTTTCAGTTCATCTGTGCACACTGCCCTTACTCCCTTCAGGCCCTGCCAGCTAGGATATGACCTTAGGTGTCACACCCTGTACTGCTGATACTCTCTCATCAGAGTCAACTTTGAGAAAGGTGCTGCCTAGAATGGCCTCTCACCCAGACAATGGACTGGTTCCATCCTGAGTTTCGGTGGGAATATCTCATGGTGAGCTGTGTCTTTCTGGTCTAGCCTCAGGAATGGAGACTGTACTATACAAGGAGGCAGAAGATGGAGTCCTGCTTCAGGCATCCTATCCCATCCTGACCTGCTCTCCATTGCTCCCCATTCCTGGTCTGCAAGAGAAAGATAAGCACCCTGCGCCCGCCCCTGCTGTGAGGAGGAGGGCGGCTGCTGGCTTCTCCACAAGGCTTATCAATTCCGGCAGGTTCTGACAATCAGCAGTGCTGCCATTCAGCCACTGCCAGCTCCTCGTCCTCCAGCGCCGCTCGCTGACCCGTCCTTCCCAGATCCAAACCTCACGCCCTCCGCAGCACAGGGCCTCCAGACCTCCGTGGGTCCAGGGCGGTGATTCGGACTCTGTGCTTACTGGTAGGAGACTTACCTGGGTGAGCGTCAGGGACATATTCCAGCAGAGGACGCTTCTCAAACCACACACCGAAACCCAGGGGTGCCAGTGAGCCTGCCTCACAGACAGGACCCAGCTTGGCCAACATTTAGAGACTAGAGTGCCAAGCAAGTGCCAGTTCAAGTTAGAGATGTGATTCAGTGGAGCCCGGGGAAATGAAAGGCTCCCAGAGCCTGGGATGCAAAAGCCTGGATGGTGCACTGCCCTCTGGTCTTATCTCCAGTGGATATTATGCAAACCTCCCCCTCTCCATCCCTCTCCTCTTTCTATCTCTGTCTCTCCCTCTGTCTCCTTGTCTCTAATGAAAGACTCTGGCTGGGCTTCCTCAGACATTTAAAGTAGAAATTTAAATACAATATCTGAAGCTTAACTTTACTTACGGCAACACACACACAAAAAAAATCCAATTATCAATTAGAACTGATAGCGCTTTGTAGACGGCTCTCTTTATTAGTACCACGCTGCAGCTAGTTTCCGAGAGCCATTTCTGGGAAACGTCCCTGGGTTATTATGGTCTTACAGACTCCATTCTGCAGGAGATTTAAGATCCCACAAGCGCCTGCCTGAAACTGCAGAAGGCCTTCCTATTGATACCCTGAGAGGCCTTATTAGAGTCTCTGTGCTTGCTTCCTGGCTGAATGGAAGGTGGGGACAGATATGACCCAAGAATCCTGGTCCTTGGGTGGTGCTGTGTGACTTTTCCAGGGGAGATGTGAATACCAGTCTGTTTGCCCTTATCAAGAACAATGACAGGCTAAAGAGACAGTTAAGCCTAACTCTAATTTAGTGAGTGAGTAAATTTATTTATAGACAAGAGTAAGCATGAGGCGTTAATTACAGGTACATGATGACTTAAAGGCAGCTATATCACTTTAAAAAAAAAAATCCCCAAACCCTGGAGCTGCCTGCAATATGAGCTGCTGGGGGAGTCTTCTCTCACCAGCAACTATACATTACAACGTATATAACCTTGGGCAGGGCCTCCAGAGTCTTGTAACTTTCAGGAGTTTCCTGAGACTTGTGAGTTTCATTCACTTACTGAAACTTACACGTTTCTTTTACTTCCTGAGACTTGTCTGGTTCCTTTACTTCCTGAGTCTTGGGAGCCTCCCTCCAGAAGGGAATGCTAAATTTGGAGGATTGTTGAATAGCAGGACACTCTGGACTGTTCTGGGTTGTGACGAATGTCCTCAGTCCTCTGTCATTGCTGGGCTCACTAGCCAGGACATAGTGGGGACCAGACAAGAGGTTGCCCCTCATTAATTTCCCAGAAGGGTTTCATGACTTTTCAGCAGAACTCTCTGCCCTGGTTCCTATTTTCTTCAGCAACAGCCCAGTGGCAAGAACTGGGACCCTCCTGCTTTGCACAGTGTATTCTTTTATAGGGTGAACTGAGGCTAGAGAGAGCATGCTTTGTTTATAAAACACAACCAGGACAGACCACATAAGAGTGGCAGAATCACAGGAGTTGTGGCTTCTCGCTGAGCTCCTGGGCCACTCAGGGGAGGATGCTGTGGGGCAGCTGCAATAGGAGAGGCTGCTGTGCTCTTGTGCTCTGGTCTGCCTGGATGCGTGGGCTCAGCAGCGTTAAGAAGTATCCCCAGAAGCTCAGGGCCCTCGCTCTCTTAAGAAGAAAGCCCAACTTAGCTAGGTCTTCCTTTTGATCTTGACAAAGAAGAAGAGTTAGGGATAACCTACCCAAAGAAGCTACTAAAGACACTGAGACAAGTGTGTGGGGGGGTGGGGGCCGGCACAGGCTCAGATTGGAGTTGTGTGTGTGTGTGTGTGTGTGTGTGTTGGATCTCAAGCTCAATTGCAAGCACCGTGGGGCAAGTGAGACCTCACCACCCACGGGCAGGCAGATGTGAGAGGAAAATGACTGGGAACACACCTCAAGGTCAAGAGGGTTCTGGACACTGTGACCTAAGCTAAATGGGTTTTTTCTGAAGGACAAGCTGGGGATCCTTCCTCATCGGGGCTAGGGAGTAAGGTAGAGGCTGAGGGTAGGGGTCGGATCTGTTGTGGGGAGTGTTAACCGGCTCAGCAGCGTACTTGCTAGAACGGAGCTCGTAAGGAAACGCACAGATGGGCCATAGGTTCTAGAGCCCAGCTAGCTTCTGTCCAGTAGAGACTCTTTCTCAGAAGACAAGTTTCACAGCTTCTCATAGACACTCAGAGTGGACAGAAATTCAGAGACCCTGCCTTTTGGCAGTCTTTGGACTGATGGAACTTCTGTGAACTAGGGGACTTAGAAAGTCTTTTAATGTGCTGATGTCGCCAGGGGTGGAGTGGCCTGTGCTTAGATTCCACCACAGAATACTGTGATACCATGGGATACTCAGGAAATGCCTGTGGAGGAAGTCTCCCATGCCTTCTAAAGCCCACTGTGCTGGTGGAGTGATTGGCACACATGGGCAATTTACCCTTAAGAAGGTACATTTAAACCAAGAAGAGACTCGCCTCCCCCCGCCCCCAAATCCAGGGCTACAGGAGGGCAACTGTGCCGTCTCCTAATTCCAGCCTTCTCTCCCCACCTGGACAAATGATCCCTGTAAATCTGTTCCCTACGTCTAGACAGGGCCTCTGCCTCTAGTTGGAAAAACCAAAGGCATCAGTTGTCGGAGGCCTTTTCTCCCTCGCCGTTCCCTGGAGCCAAAGATAAGTGCAGCTGCCTTCACTTGGCTGCAACAGTTGTCAAAAAGAAAGACAGCTCTCTTCGGAACATCGCCTCTGCTCTCTGGTTCCGTGAGTTTCCCATCTAGAACGGCTCGAAGCCATTTGGCAGCAAAGAGCCAACATCTGAGGGAAAATCTGCTCACGTTTTGCCGGATGGAAGGAAGTTCATCATGTTGGCAGAGGTCTGGTTTGGAAATCAGGAGGGCAGAGCTGCCATGCTACCTCTGAGCTTCCCTGGGTATGTGGATGGTGAGAAGCCCACAGCGCTCCCCTGCTACTGAAAGCCAATATGCCCTCAACCGAGACCCCCTACCCCACCTGCAGGACAGGTATTCATGCTTCCACTCCAAGTTGTAGCATCTCTAGGGAACACCTCACAGCAAGGCAGTTTATCTTGAGAGAAAAAAATTCTGCTGGAATGTACTGACCAAGGAATAGACATTAGAGTCCTAAAGTCTACACAGGCAAAAGATGTAAGCAAAGAAGCCAAGAACCCCAAGAAACAGTCTGAGGTTGACCTTTGACCTCCATGCACACACATGTACACACACACACCCCACACATATTCACATATACAATGCATACACATATGCATGAATATACACACATATACTACACAATACACACCACACATGCACACTCACATGTACACATACACACACACACACACACCACACACACATATGCGTGTATACATGCAAATACATACCTCACACACATGCTCACACACACATTTAGACACTTGCATGCACACAACGTACACATGTATACATACATACATACATACATACATATACATATAGATACACATACATATAACATAAATGTACACATACACGCATATGCACACACACATACACACACTCACATATATTCAGGTATATACACACATACATGCTCACATACACATACATACTCAGATGCACACACACACACAAACACACACGCACTACCAAGTGATGCCCAGAGAAAGGTGGGTTCCTGACTGCCAAGGGTGGCGTGGAGGTCACTGTGGAAAGACTTAGAGAAGACAGGAGACATTGATGGTGATTGGGCAGCTAAGGTGATATATTTAAACATTTTCTTAGAACTTATTCCATAATTCCATATTTTCTCCTATAAAGCCTCAACTGCTGTGTATGTGTGTGAGAGAGAGAGAGAGGGAGAGAGACAGAGACAGAGAGAGAGACAGAGAGAGAGAACCAAGCACGAGCATCCACCTCTCTCTTCCCTGACTGTGGTGACTCTCTGCTTCCTGCCCCTGCTGCTATGTCCTCTCTGCCCTGATGGACTGTGTACCCTTGAACTGTGAGCTGAATAAACCCTTCCTTCCTGAACTTGCATTTGTTGCAGCATTTTATCACAGCAACAGAAACCAAACTAAGACTCTCACTTCTTGAGTTTCCCTCCCAGGAGACAAGGTCTGTACAGCAGCACCCCATCCTAGAGGGTCAAAAAGCCTCCTGGCCATCTCTATCACTGTGAATCCTCTTTCTGCTGAATGGCACCAACAGACAGACACCCTTCAGCCTCCCCTTCTCCTAGTTGCTACATGATGAGCTTCTAAAAGCCACACACTCACAGAAGATCTTCGTCAAGGAGCTGGGAGTTCTTCCAGGCAGAGTATGCTGGCAAAGACATGGTCCAGGGAGCCTGAGAGCAGTCATAGTACAATAGCAAGCATCTCTTGACTCTGCTTTCTGTTGTCAGTAACCATAAGTTATCTGTAGTGTCAGTCTTTACACCAAGGCAATGGGCACACAAGCATCCTCCTCCCACCAGCCTGCTGGAGTCTCATAACTATACTCTCATTATTCCACATTGTTATTTTTTCAGAGTGCATAGCAGAGGTAGGATTTGAGCACTTACAGGAACTCTCCAATCAGAGAGGGCTAAATCAGTTATGCCCGAGAAGATGTCAGAGTCAAGCCCCAGACTCTCTGACAGTTCCGGGACTCACCTCGGTGGCTTTCAGATGTCTCATTGCAGCTGGCGACGGGCAGCAGCTTGGAGTTCCCCATAATGAGCAGCCACGTGCCAGCAGAGTTTCCAGAGAGGCTGGTTCAGTGTAGTAATACTTTAGTTTTTTGTTTTTTTCTTTTTTCATTGCCGGGAAGGGAGCACAGATCACAACCATCCATCTCTGCACCTATTACCTGATTTAAAACTCAAAAACGTGGTGGATGAGTCCCGGGTAGATCCTGCCAGCACTGCATAATAAGGATTTATGCTTTGGTGAGGGTTTTGTCACAGAATGTAAATGTTGTCTCCACGAACCCAAAGTTAAGCACGGCAGTCAGTCGAAAACACAGTTGACACACAGCTCCACCTGAACACAGGGTCTCTGAATCCGGAGTCCAGAGTTCTAGGGGGCCTCCTAGACCCACAGTGGGGCTCCTGAGTCTGAGAGCTAAGTTTCTGATTGGCTCTCCCTCCCATTAGTGTCTGCGAGCATCTGGCCTGAAGAAAAGCCTCTGTTGATTCCTCACGACATACCACCCACACCCTGTACTGGCTGTTCCCTAAGCAGAATCTCATTTAAGCAGCAAACAGCCCTTTGAGGTGACACTATTACTCCCTCTTAAGGTGAAGACATGGCTGCTCTGTGATGATTTGCAGGTGACTGGTCTCTTCTCTTTTCCCATGATGCCCTGTCCAGAGGCGTTCCTCAGTACCCCCTTCCTGCCTCTTCATCTCCACCTCAAGCCACAGCCCAGCCCGTGCTGTGCCTCTGTCCTTGGAAGGCTGCCCTTGTGTACAACCTGAGTTAATTGGCTCTGGGTAGAGAACTGCAGGACTGTCTTGCCTTCTCCAGTGTGCTTACGCCTGGACCCCACCTCCAGCAGTGAGGGGGTGTTGAGCACAGGGGCAAGCTCTCAGAAGAGTCCTGAGGAGACAGAGGCAATGTGTGGAGGTCACCATAGAGGCTGAGGGTCAGCTGTTGGGGCAGAAAGAGAGAGGGATATGTGTGGCATCTAACATACGATGACGGACATATGATTCTCCAGTTTGGCTGAGCTAGAAAGCTGACTTGACTCTTTTCCTGGGACAGTGATCTGTGCGTGACATGATCTTCAGGCTGTTAAAGTCTTTCTTCCTCCTCCTCCTCCTCCTCCTCCTCCTCCTCCTCCTCCTCCTTCCTCCTCCTTCCTCTCTGTCTCTCTCTCTCTGTCTCTCTCTCTGTCTCTCTGTCTCTCTCTGTCTCTCTCTGTCTCTCTGTCTCCCTCTCCTCCCCTCCCCTCCCCTCCCCTCCCCTCCCCTCTCCTCTCCTCTCCTCTCCTCTCCCCTTTCTTCCTTCCAACTTTTCCTACTGCTCCATAAGTCAGGCCATGACCCTCTGCAGCCAGCGACTCTCTCTAGACTTGATAAGCAATAAGCACTGCTAGCTGGAAGCTCCTGCCAAGATAACCACCCCTTCCGTCTACTCTGCAGCTGAAGGCTTGCCCCTCCCCTGCCCAGATCCAAGGCAGCTTTGAGTTATAGGGAGTCTTATCAGTACCTTCCTGGATTCTAGCATGTGGGCTAGGCATGGTATGAAGTTTGCTCCCATGACCTTGAAAACATATAAGAACAATTACACACACACACAAACACACTCACACATACACTTTTGTTCTTTACAACTGAATGACGGGCCTGTCTCTCCCTTCAGGACCCTGTCAGCCTGTCAATGCATGGTGTGCCAACTCTTAATATTCTGGAGGTAAGGAGAGCCAGTCTCTCCCTTCAGGACACACATCATGCTATCTGTGATGGCTTTTCTCTTAATGAAGCTCTGCTGGGCCTGTAGGCTCGCTCTCCCTGCTCAGCGCTGGATCCAGCTGCCTGTGGCCATGACTCTGCAACACTCCTAATAAACCTCTTCTGAAGGGTGCTTCATCTGAGCTCCCATTCTACCAAAGCTGTAACATCTGTATTTATAACAGTCCACCCCTTCGATGCTGGGTGGGTCCCTGCCCCTCAACCACCAGGGTCAGCAGCCAACATCTACAGCTTGCTGGGTCATTCTGCAGTCAGCTGATAGGTTACCTGTAGCAAACACACTTTCAACTAGTGAAAATGTAAGCCCCTAATGGGCTTGTGGAGCCAGTACCCCATAGCGCTCGGGGAAGTGACTGATCGTTTAGCAGAGTCTAAATGTCTAACTTTGCCTGTAAACAACTGGCTACCTTCGGTCACCTCCCCCAGGTGGCCAGAAAGCCCCACGTGGCCCCCTTTCTTCCTCCAGCAGTTTTCAAAAGCCGAGAGCCATCATTTATAAGGACTCGGAGTTTAATGAGGCCGAAGGAACCAGAACACCGTACTTGAACTGCTGCCGTAGAGGACAAGAACCCGGCAGTGGGCGGTGGGGAGAGACAGCCCGGTGTTTGGCCATCAATGATAGTTAAATTTAATAGTATAGTCTTGTTGGCTGTGAGAGTCTTAATTATAGGACAAATGACCCTGCCTGTTAACGGTGGGAAAAATGATCAAAACCGAGACCACAGAAACTCACATTGTTGCCTCCTCCTTTACAAATGAGCCTAATTGGCTGCGTGGAGCCGACGGGTTAGTTGGGATAACTGACCAGGCTTTCCTATCGATGCCTCCTGAAATCCCAGCCTGGTGCTCCTGGCTCAGTGGGAACCATTCATCAAAGAATGTCATTGGGATTACATTTTAATGCTTCTCTGTGTTGTCTGCCTGTAGGCAGACAGGTTGCTGGGCTGCCCTGCAGTAGGGCACTCTGAGAAAAGAGTGTAGCTGAGTTGTGTCCAGGAGACAGCTCAGGTTCACACATACCACAGGTATGCACATAGGTGCATACAAGGTGATGCAAACATGTGCACACATGCCTATTTATGTGCTTCCACATGCACACTTTAATAGACCCTTGACTTAAGAGGCAGTGGCTCAATTACCTTCCTTTTAATGTCTCAGAATCACTGGCTGATTTCTTTGCCAGAGAAAGCTTGTTGTCTACTGCTAAGAGCTCAGTAAGAACCGCCTTACTTCTTAGCTGGGCTCTTTCATGGGCAGGCTTCTTCTCTCACCAACACTTTTGCCCTCCTAAGGAACGGGTGTGGTTCCAGAGCCCTGCCATGCCCCTCCATCTGCACAGCTCACATAAGAGCGATCCTCACCACAGTGAGCCCCCAAAGGCTTTGACAGACACGGGAAGCAGTGAAGATAAGGGGCTGAGCCAAGAGCCCATCTTGTTTCCAATCAGCTGCCCCTCAGCACCCAAACAGCTCCTCCTCAGAGCCCAGAACTGGGGCTTAAGCTGTCTGTCTTCAGGTGGCTCCCTCCACCAAATCCACTTTCTGAAGCGCTGACCCCCAGGATCCAAGGATGCTATTGTGTTTTGGAGACACTGTACTTGAAGAAGTCACCAAGGTCGAATGAGGTCATTTGACCCAGATCCTGTGTGACTGGGGTCCTTATAAGAATGGATCAGGATGAGGAGAAGAGAGAGCCTTGAGAGATCCAATCCTGCCAGGAGCCAGAGTAGGGGCAATAAGTTGTTTATATAGTAAGGATGGTGGCCTTGTGCTATGGCAGCCCCGCCCAACCCAACTTAAAGTCTCCTATGGTCTCTGTGCATTGTGTAAAGCAGAGGTTTGGGGGGTTGAGGAATGGGAGCAGGGACCATGGGCAGTCCCCACCGAAATGCCACACAACAGGGCCTTTCTGTTCTTGCCTTGAACTAGCAAGGCATAAAAAGTCTCCTCTCCCTTAAATCAAAGAACCATATTTCAAAGGAAATTTACCAAAGCATGGTTTTACAGCCTATGGAACTGTGTGTCATGCAAACATTGAAGATCCTTGTCTCAAAGTCAGTCTCTTGCGACTCCTTAGGCCTCCGAGGGAAGGAAATCAAAAGATCCACAGCGGTGCTGCTCATCCTCTGTCAAAGCTGGGCGAGGCTCAAAGCCTCAGTCTTTTGTGTCCTGGGCTAAATTTAGCTAATCACACCTGTGAGTTCTGTTCTCTGTCCAGGGCTTCTGGCACGCGCACACACACCCTCGTGGGAGGATTAGCAGCAGTGTCAGTAATAATGATAATTTGTGCTTCAGCTCCTGGCTTCAGACAGTTTTCAAAGGCCTCCACCACCTTACCTTCCCCATGGCTAGAAAACACAGCCAAGACACCACTGTGAAGGGTTCGGGGAGGGAGTGTGGGGAGGGAGTGTGGTGAGAGTTCTGTGCTCATGTCACTCACTGCAGAATTGGGAGAGGGAAAGCTAGGCATGCCAGGCAGTTACAGGCAGTGGGAGCCTCTGTGAGTGGCCGGAAGGCTTTGGCCTCTTGGACAGCTGTGGACACAGTACAGGCACATCCCTCCTGGAGACAGGTTTGCTCTCTCCATCAGGAGGCATCATAACTGGAGGCATTGCCAGGGAGGTGTAAGAGCTGTTCATGGTGTCATAGAGAGCAAGCAGGGCTGGGATCACTAAGTGTGGGGCAGCCTGAAAACCCAAGTCCTATCCCTCAGTGGAAGCAAGGATCAAGGGGCGAAAGGAGGCACTGGGGCTCTGGTGGGAGGGTCATCCCTCCCCCTCATCCTTCTTCACCTGGCCCTCTCTCCAGGTTCCTGATCACCCTCCCCAACCTGGGAAGTGTTAAGCTTTCTGAGGACACATTTTGAGAGAAACACTGGAGTAAGAAAGCATTGCTTCCTCTCTTCTCCCACTCGTTGAGGCATGGGCATCCTGGTTCCTTCAATGATTGATAAATTTCTCCAGAATCAGGGGTTGTTCAGTAGCAATTTCCTCAGAGCTAAAATATTCTGTTCTGGAGGGAAACTGTCTTAGTTAGGGTTTTACTGCTGTGAACAGGCATCATAACCAATGCAAGTCTTATAATGGACAACATCTAATTGGGGCTGGCTTACAGGTTCAGAGGGTCAGTCCATCATCATCAAGGTGGGAGCATGGCAGCATCCAGGCAGGCCTGGCACAGGCAGAGCTGAGAGTTCTACATCTTCACCTGAAGGCTGCTTGCAGAATACTCACGTCCAGGCAGCTAGGACTAGGGTATTAAAGGCCACATCCACAGTGACACATCTACTCCAACAAGGCCACATCTCCTGATAGTGCCACTCCCTGGCCCAAGCATATTCAAACTATCACAAAGGCTCTGTAAGTCTCAGGAAGTCCCTGAAACTGACCAGATGCACATGGCCCTTTCATCCACACTACATAAGCAATCAGGTCTTCCGAGGACTCAGACTAGCTGTGCTGGAAGTAGGAAATGCACAGGAGCTGTGCTGTCTACCGGGCTCTACCTTGCGAAGCTGCAGCAGGTTGGGCATTGAGCCACCAGTAGCTTTCCAGTTTTAAGAGCAGTCACCATAAGGGGTGGGATTTTGGAGGTGCAGTCATGCATGTTCCTGCTCCACACTCCTGACCTGTATTCCTGTTAGTAACCATGGTCAACTCACTGCTGCCTCAAGATGGGTTCTGTGGTATTTTTCCTTGGTCTGTTGTCCATTCCCCATCTTCAGTAAATAGACATTCATTCATGTATCCCCCACGAATTGTGTCTTACAGCCAGGAAGCTCCAGGGCTCAGACTGTGCAGGAGACAGGTGTGCTGGCTTGAATGTTTGAAGCCTTCCTCCCCACATGCAAAAGGATGCTCTCTCATTTCAATCACGCCGAGTGTGCCCCTCTGCTAACACTCACACCTCATATGACTTACCACACCAGTGGCAAGCAGGAAGGATCTACAGGCCCATCACACCCGCCTCATCTTCTCTCCACTCATGAGGCAGAGGGACTGGTGACCTGAGTATGGCTCCAGATTTGTTCGGCACCAACTCATTTGCAGTAGTTCATAATAGTGGGGGTAGGGGGTGAAGTGGGGGATGGGACCACTGGAATTTGCATGGAGATGAGAACATTCCCAAAGGGTAGATGAAGAGCTGAGATGTTCAGATAGCAGCGTGTCTGTCGTTCCTTCTCCCTTCAGCCATACACAGAATGACATAGATGCTTCCAGGAAAAGGAAAAGTTGTCTGCTCTCAGGGCCTTGGCAATCACTTCAGGTGTGCCCTACAAAAGTCACAGAGGTGAGTGGAAGGCAGCCTCAAACTTTAGCTTCCCTTTCCTAGGCCTCCATGGGCTGGTGAGAAGCTCTGAAGATGGGGGAGGGGTATGAGACCCTGCTGGAAGTTAACACAGGGAGAAGAGACACCCCCAAATTGTGACCACATCCTACAACTGCCAGATGTCCTTCCAGTGTCTGGTAGGGATCTCCCTGCATGACCTTATTGCCCTTTGACCTTATAACCAGCCGTGTTTCTGCCTCTGGTGGGCTCCTAGCCTGCTCCTTCCTCTCCTGGGATTCCTGCCTTAATTTGCTGGCTGTGGTACTGATGTTCGTCAGAATGATAAAAGTGAGACAGGAGCTGCACACAGTACATTCTCTCGGAACCCTGTGGGAGATCCGAGTGACTGACTGAAGACTGGCTCCTTCCTAGGCCTTTCTCCATGGATAGTAGCTGTCTTCCTCTCCCGTGTCCTCAATAAGGCTACCCTCTGGATGTCTGTGTCCCATGTCCTCTTACAAGGACACTTCTGTCGTTTTGGTTGGCCAGTGGCTTGCTCTACCCCAGATGCTCCCTTTTATGACCTAATGTTTAAATTTGATTTCAATTTTGTTCACATTTAAACCTTTTCTACAATGTCATACACAGCTACAGTATATATTCCCTTGATACCGTCCCTGCCTTACCCCTTTGCTACAATGTATATTCCTTTGTTGCTATCCCTGCCTTTTCCTTTTGCTACAATGTATATTCCCTTGTTTCTATTCCTGCTTTACCCCTTTGCTACAATGTATATTCCTTTGTTTCTATTCCCACCTTACTTTCTCCCCACAGTGTATATCCTCTTGTTACTGTCCCGGCCTTACCTTTTCTGGCTCTCTTCTTTTCCCCAACTAGTCCCTCTTCTGTTTCCACGACTTTCATTTTACACAATTGGATTTCATCAGTGCCGTTTGCATGATTGTGGCTGAGGGATTACTTACTGGTCTGTGGGAAACTTAGCAGTGGCTACACCACTAAGGAAAACCTCTCAGCAACCACTAACCACCACTTGGTTTCCTCCATACAGATGTATGTCTCACATGTCACACAGGAGTCATAGATTACGCATGAATTTTGGGGCCACATTTGAGTTCATGAAAAATCTCCTGACTCATAGATGAGATCGAGCCCTGCCCTTGCCTCTCTCACCCTCCTCCCGTCTGCCTTGGTGCTGACCTAATTCCAGTGTCTCATCCCCAGCCAGCGTACATTCCAAGGGGCAGCATTTGAATCTGTTTTTATATTTGTGTTTCTCAACCCATCTATGGGGCTGAGCAGAGTGCCCTCTCGGTGCCCAGTAGATGATTGCCAATGCTGCAGGAGATCCAGGCTTACACCACGACTGGCCAGAGAAAGCTGGCAGATGAACATGGGAAGGGGAAGTCTGGTGATAGTGACACTCAACAAGGAAGCTACGGGTCCCAGACATGCTGGATTGGGAATTTGATAGGGCCTTAGACTCTGTTATTAAGTCACCAAAGCTTTTTCTCACTCTGAAACTAAACCTCCTCAAGAAAGGTAAAGATGTCTGGTATGTAGGCTAATGCTTGTATTTACAATGTTGGTTGGGCTGAGGCAGGAGGATTATGAGTTGAAATATTCCTTGAGCTTGCATAGTAACCCCAACTAAAGACCTTATGGTAGCAAATAAAAACTCTGGTACTGGGAATGGCTCACCCCTTTCTGCATCACTGGTCAATGAGGTCACAATGACCCCCAAGCCTTACAAGCTATTGTCAGTGCTCCCATTGCCTCCCAGAACTTGGAAATAAGACCGATCCCATTGCAGAAAACACCATGTATCTGAGTGACAGAACATGGAAGAATCAAGTTGGTACTCACCAGGAAGCTTCATCCCTTGGCTAGCTAGCATTTTTGGTTCTGGAAGGCACGGTGCTTAGTAGCAGAGGAGAAAACTAATTGTAAATATTAGCCATCTGTGGACCTTGTGAGGCACAACTGGCCTGACAAGACACACTCACTGGTGTAGTAGCGGTATGAATAGGAGTAACCACCTGCTTTTCCCCAGACTTTCGGCTCTCTCTGTAAGAAGGGTAATAGCCATAGAAAGGTCATAGGGCCCAGGGGAGAACCCAGGACTATTACTTTGCAATATGGAAATACTATTAAAATGACTCCTAGTGACTTATTGCTACGCCTATAGATCAAAGCATCTCTCAATTGCCATCACAGCGGCTCCTTTTTGCAGGAGATGGCAATTCACACAGAGACCTCAGCTGGCCAATGTGCAGGAAATGAAAGACTGTGGAGTGCTCTGCCCTAAGTGGGACATATCTATCACATCCTTACCCCCACGGCCCAGGGATCTTCACAGAAGTAATAGTCATGATTGATAACATCAAAGAAAGTGATTTCCAGACACAACAGGGCACATGCATGTGATTATGACAGCATGCTGGAGACATGTGCAAACGCCAGCCAGGCGAATTCCCAGCATAGGGGGTGGGAAGTGGACATGCGATCCCGAGTGTAATGGAGATGCTGTTAGCATCTGACAGCTGCTGGGACAGGGAGAGTCAGGTTTACTTATTTTTTTTTTTTTTGATGGTGCAGCCCCCTTGCAATCTGACCACATATGGGAGCAGGCTCCACTCTCAAGACTATCTGGGAAACACAAACAGAATGGAGAAAGAAGGAAAACAAGAGACAGCAAGAATCTTGAATTGGGCGGGAAGGGACAAAAGGGAGGAAAGTGTGGTGAGGGGAGGACATGGCGGAGGGGTTACTATGTTTAAAACATGTCATAGGAAATTCTCTATGGACCAATTAATATGATTGAAAAAAAGACACCCCCTACACACACAAAGACATCACATACACATAAAGACACCACGCGCACACACAAAGGTACCACACACATACACATGCATATAAAGACCACACACACACACACACACACACACACACACACACGACTGGAGTCTATTATAAAACTGGGGGAAAAAGAGGGTGGGGCAGGTAGAGCAGATGGACAGCTGACTTGCTGTTTGCCCCACCCACCTTGGAGTGAAGTGAATTAACAGGGGCTCAGTAAATTCAGACTCTAGAGACAGGACTCTTCTTAGTTGAGTCTGCACTGTCTGCAGCTAACCACTGAAGGCTGTCCCGGAGCCTCTCCCACATGGCCATGTTTTTCTTTCTTTAATACAGATTGATGATCTTGAGTCGCTTGGGTTTTTTATTGCACCTGTTTCCTGTGCCTTACTACTTTGTTTGGGGTTTAATTTCATATCTGCTGAAGTGTGTCCTTCCATGTTTCTCTCCAACAGGGTTTCCACAGGGTACGGAGCCATGCCTGCCAGTCTGTCCTGAAACTGTCCGAAGGGAAGGTTAACTCTCCATGGGACTTTTTCCTTCAGTATTTGTAGCTGATGCTATAGACGTCTGATAAATTCTCTTTCCTCTGATAGAAGCTAAGATCTCCCCCTTGTCTGTGTCATCCTGAGAATGTCTGTCTTTCCTCTTCACCTTGAAGGTTTAATGGTCTTAGTGTAAGATATCGGGGACAGGAGACAGGAAGATGGTTCAGTGGTTAAAAGTGCTGTTAGTCACACAAGCCTGAGACTGAGCTTGGTTCCCTAAAACTCATCTAAAAAGTTAGATGCAGTGCTGGGATCTGGGAGGTGAGAGGCAGAGACAAGATGGTCCAGGAGCTCAAGGGCCAGAGAACCAGCAGCACAGGACTGTACGGCAGAAATGAGACAGATGCTGCCCCAGCAAGGTGGACCCTCAACAGTCCTGTGACTGACATAGCTGTGTTGTAGTAAGTGCATTCATCTACTTGTGTGAGCGTGGATGCACACACTCTCTACATATATGAAATTTAAGGTATGCACATGTGGGCATGCTTGATTTATTTGCACGAGATTTGAGTTTCTCAAAATCTGAGTACCATGTGCCTTTTTTTTTTTTAACCCACAACAGCCAGGTATGCAGGTGTTTGTATTTCTTTTTCTGCTCCGTCCCTCATTATCTCCCCTGGATCATGTCTTTGGTGTATCCTGTAACTCCTCCATCTGATCTCCTGTCTCCAGGCAGGGTCATGGGTCTCTCTAGCCTGCCTTCACCTTTCACTCCAAGTTGTCAGTTGGGTCTCATTTCCTGAGTGAACAGCCGTGACCGATGAACCCATTCCTACATTTTATCTGTGCCCTTGGTTTCTTAACCCTTCTGAGATGAACGACTTTAAAAACCACACTCACCTTTAAAATCTCTGCACTCTGAGGGATTCACTTTCCTGGTTGAACTTGCCAGTCTCAGATGCAGCCTTCCTCCTCTCCGGAGGTGTTTTTTGGCTTGCTCCTAGGCCTCTTCGTGCCCTTGTTCCTACCATCAGAGGCCTGGTTTTGAGAGCTAACAATTAGCTTAGGTGACTGGGTGCAGCTTGCATTGATGTTGACGTCTCTGGGAAGAGATGACCAAATACGTATTCACCTCAGATAGGAACAGAGGACAGACCTAAGTATGGCTACCACCAAAACCTACCTTGGTGAAAGAATGAGGGGGGAAGGAGGTTACTAGCAGAAATATGGGTGAGATGATGCTCAGAGGAGCAGAAATGATTCAGAGACTTCATCCACTAGCAAAGCCTACCCCAGAATGGCTGACAGCTCATAAACAGGAATCCCCAGAGGACACTGCACAGCCTGCAGGCAGCTCCACAGAGTGTGCTTTCCAGCAGCTCTACTGGTCTACTGCTCTGAGAATGTCTTTTCTAGTTCTGAGTATGAGTAAATGTCTTTACTGCTTAAATATTCCCAGGAAGGGAGGGGCCTAGTGAATCTGGTCAGTTTCAGGGACTTCCTGGACCCTTTGAGTTGTTACTTACATACCATAGTGAGCTTACATACCCAGTAGAGTAGCATGTTTTACTTCCCCCTTAGAAAATCCACCTCCAAAGAGTTAATTGAGTGACACAAAGTGTGATCATCACTTATCCCATGACTGTAATACAATACCAGACAGAAGCAACTTAAGGGAGGAAGGGTTTATGTGAGGTCACCATTTCAGGTATGGTAGGAATGCACAGCAGAGAGAGCCAGCAATCCCTGATAGTGGAGCCCGTGGCAGATGCTTCTCACACATTCTGGATCAGAAAGCAGAGATCTTGAGCCAGAACCAGAAGTGAATATTCCCTTCAAAGCCAGCCCCCATGACCAGCTTCTGCCACAAGCCCAGGCTCTACAGGTTGGTCCAAACAAGTGCCACCAAATGTATGTCAGATGTTCAAACCCAGATTCTGTCGAGGACATTCAGTGTAAACCATGGCACCATCCAACCCCTCGGGTGCTCGTTTGAGATAGGAAGTTTTTTGATTTCTCAGTTTGAGGTGCTCACCGTGGAACCACGTTTGACTCTGAGGGCACCATGACCACATCTGGGGTTCTTGTTCTCCCTTGGTGACCGTTTTCCTATCTGCATCATGGGTTTCTGCTCTTCTCTGACCTCTCACTTCATGTGCTGTCTGTCAGGCGCTGGAGTGGCCTCTTCGCTCCCCAGGAGATGCCATACCCTGGTCCCAGGAGCTAGAGACACCTCACTTGCTGCTGTTCCTCTGGCTTCTCTGAGATAGTTCTTCACCCCTGACCTGTGAGCAAACCATTCCCTTGTTTAGCTCTAGCTGAGAACCAACAGTTTCTGCACTGCTTGTGCTCTGTAAGCAAACACTCTCCACATCATGTCCAGTAACCAGAACCGGGAGATGTCTCACCAGAGTCTGATAAAGAATGGAAATCTCTCTTCCCAGAAAACACCCAGAGGCTCACAGGTGTGTGCTGCATGCCCACACATATACATCATAATGACATTCACGAGGCTTCCCCAGGTTCAGGAACTGTGTTAAAGGAGGATTATGCCTGTCTGTGCACAGGTGCTTGCCCTGTGTGGTGTTTTTAAAGGCAGGTGATGAAGTGTGTGTGGGTATGGTTATTGGGTACCATCCACAATACAGGGATTTATATACACGAGGATAATACTCACACAGGGAGAGGTCTGCCGTGGCTTATCCCAAGGGGGAAACGTTTGCTTTGTAGTTTTATGATAAATTGCCGTAGCCAGTTTATGGCACTCTCACGCGCTGTCATGCATAGAGTAGCTTATAAACCACAGAAATATATTCCTCACAGCTCTGGAGGTAAAAGGTCAACACAGAGTCTCCAGAAGATCCAGCATCTTGTAGGGGGCTCTTCCTGGCTCATAGATGCTGTCTCCTGCTGTGCCCTGATGCAATGGGAGAAATGGCAGCTCTCTGGGGTCCCGTTTATGAGGCAAGGACTTATGAGAGTCTGACCCTTGTGACTCAAGTCTAATCAGCTCCACAAAGTGTCAGATCTGAAATCCCAGCCCCCCGTGCAGGTTAAACGTTTAGCTAGTGGGGAAGAATGGGGACACTGAGACCCCAGCAACAGTTGACTTGGTTTCTGTGGCAGCAGTTGGTGCCACAGAACACCTGGTGCTGATTCAGAGAATCTTCAGGATGTTACAATCTGGTAAAAAAAAAGCAGGGAAAACCCAACAAAAACCAAGACCACCGTTCCCACGTTTGCAACCTGAATGAAATCTCGCCACACAGCTGCATTGACACAACCTGCACTGGTATGAGCTGCTCTCAGGAAAGGTCGCAGGTCTGTCCTGACCACTGCCCAGTCCAGAGAACATCACCACCTCTTGTTTGAAAACTACAGCTTGAGACCTTCACTGTGAGTCCCACAGCTAAACCAGCTGCCACCTCCCTGTGGGGATAGCTGGGACCTTGTCCACAAAAGCAAGCATGAAGATCTGCTGTCATGGACAACACAAATGCTTGGCAGCTCTGGGCCATGGAAGGTCTCTTCTTTCTGCGTTCCTCAAGAGGAGCGTTGGCTGAGTCCCCCTTTGTTTTAAGACAAGTTCTAAAGGTCTCCTTCTTCAACCCAGGCTGACCTCAAACTGAAGATCCACCTGTCCCAGCTTCCTGAGTGCCGGGATTACAGGCAAATGCTTGTACCCAGTCATGATCCTGTGTTTTGAGATGGACAGTTACAAGCATCTATCAGAGGTCCAGAGAAGTCCCAGTGGCTCTTGAGGGGAGACAGTGGAGGGGTGGCAGCCTCCGCAACTTCCGTGGACCTCTCCTCTCCTATGGCTGAGCCTCTGAGTGGCCTGAATGCCCTAGATGGTAACTACCGGCCCAGCACCATACAATTGAAATTCAGACACTGACCCATGGCCACAGCACGGCCCGTTATGACAATGATCAGACTGTAAATGGTCTGTCTGGCCATCAGGGAGGGTCCTCCGAGGACTAATTCTGCCTTTGTTAATGAGGGCTTCTTCTGACTTCCTAGGACTGCTTTTCTTGTGTGTGACAGATTTATGACTCATGGAGGGTTTTAATATTAATGTCGGCCTGATGGAAGATAAATCGGGCACAGAATTTATTGGCATAGTAAAGAGTTGGCCGTTCCCATCCCCTCGGCTATGAAAACATTGGCTAAATTCACTCACTGGACACCTTGTGCTAGTTCAGAGAATCCTCAGGTGGTGGCCTAGAGAAAGAAGAGGAGGCCACACCCCACACAGGGGAGAGAAGAGTTCATCCGACAGAGCAATGTGAGCTTGCAAGGAGGTTACAGCTGCACCTGCGGCTGTTATAGACCCCACTCTCGTCAGCTTTTATCGGCCTGTAAATATGACCTTGCAGCTTGACAGACACAAGCTGGGCTGGGGAGGGCTGTGCAGACCTAGAGAACCAATAAACTTGATGGATATCTTGAGCCTGATGCCAGTGGTGGGAGGAGCTCCAGCTGGGCTCTGTCCTTAGTGAACCTTCAGTTCTGGGCTCATCGTCCTCTGCAACTGGATGCTGAGCTCCAGAGTCAGGCTGCTGTCTGGCTTTCCCAACTTAAACACAGACAGAAATCAGATGGTGTTGTATCAGTTGAGCCTTCTTTGGGCACAGATGCAACTTAAGGGAGAAAGTATTTATTTTGGCTCATGGTTTCAGGGGTTTGGTTATGCACGGAGGGAAAGGCAGGGTGGCAGGACCTTGGGGCAGCTGGCCAGCCCCGCTGCAGCCAGCCATGGAGTGCAGAGATGATTGCTGGTGCTCAGGTGGCTTTCTCCATGGCATGGTGCCACCCATATTTGTGCCCATAAGTGGGTGTTCACATTTCAGGCTAATCTAGAAAACTCCTCACAGAAATGCCAGTGGTTTGTTTCCATGGTAATTCTAAATTCTATCAAGTTGACAACTGATAGTCACCATCACACTGAAGGAGAAGGGAACCCCGGCTGACTGAACAAATCCAAGTAGATCTTGGATCCAAGTCAACTGACTTCAATGCCAACATTTCAGTTTCTACCCTGTGTGTCCATCAAGTAGTTGTCAGGAGTGAGTCCCTGGCTCCCACATCTGACACCCAAAGGCTGAGGTCCAGTCATAAGCATCCACCCATACATCCATTTCTCTGTCCATCCATCCATCCATCCATCCATACACACATGCACACACACGCATATATACATACATGCATACATACATACACGTATGCATACATCAGTATATGCATCCATCCATCCATACTTACATACATCTATGCACTCATATATCTGTATATATATATATACACATGCAGACATACATATATCAGTACATGCATACACGCATGCATAATCTGTACATACAGACACATACATGCATACATACAGACACACATGCATTCATATATACATCAGTACATGCATACATAACATATACACATACATACATACATACATACATACATCCTTCCAAAATATATCTGTACATGCAAATATACACACATATATCAATACATGCATATATAATATAAATACATACATCTGTATGTACATACATACACACATAAATTCTTCCATACATCTGTACATGCATATATCTGTACGTGCATACATGTATACATATATATGTCTGTACATGCATGTATCTATACATACATACATGCATGCATGCATGCATACCTACACACTTGTGCTCTGTGTTCATGGACATCACTCTTTAAAATCATTTAGGAACTTATCAGGAAAGATGGATGCTATAGAGCCAATAAAAAGCCTGCAGTTCAAACATGAGAACGTGAGTCTGGACCCCAAGGGCTCACCTCCACATCATGGCCTGCTTGTTTTAAAGCTGTTTAGACATATACCCTCGTCCTGTCTACTGGTCATTAGGCAAGCTAGGGTTAACAGGGCCACTAAACCGTCCCATCTTTACTTCTTACACTTACAGTCGGGATTTCCAGAGCAAGCATTGTTGTCTGGGTCCTCCATGTTCCCAGACCACTGTGCCGTTGGATCCTCCATGCTTTTACTGCTGTGTCGTTGTGATTGGAACTACAAACAGGCTTTAACAGCAGCTCGGTGAGTGCCAGCGGCTGTGGATGGAGCCAGCACTCTGTCCCTTTGCCTTTGGTGTCCTCTCTGCAGAGCACACGCCTCGGCAGCTCCTGTGTGAGCAGCGCCCCTGGCTGGCTTTTCCATGGCACATTCCTTTGTCCTCTGTCCTTGGAGGCCAGCCTGTCTCCTTCCAGGTTCTGCAGGGCGATAGTGACGCTAACCAGCCTGAGCTACCGCCAGGCCCTGCAGGGCAAGGTCTCTGTCCTCCACAAAATCATCCCACATCATCTGTCGCAGCTTCTGGGGTGTCCCCAGGCCTCCACACTGCTGACAGACTGGACTAAGGGATTTCTGCATCCTCCTTTATGGCTTGTGGGTCAAGGAACTGAGGAAGGCACTGATGTACACATCTAATGAAGGACACATGGGAACGGAGAAAGAAAGGGTCGTGGGATGAGTGGGGGGAGGGAGAGGGGGAGGGGCAAGGAACATGGCATCCCTCCTTCAAATGTTGAAGACTCAGGCTGCAGAGTGATGATGGGCGCGGGGGTGGTGAAGTTTAAGGTGTGTGGTTTACTGAAGAGTTACTGGGCATGGCCTCCTTCTGAAGGGTTACCACTGTGACCTGGGCTGAATCTTTTTCACAGGATGGTAACATTGGATGCTGCTTATTATTGAAAAGGCATGGCTGCTTACTTTGCCACACCCTGGTGATTGAACTCCGTCTCTGCCCTGTCCTCTACAGGGCTGACACCTCTGGTAACCTAAGAATCCCAAAGATCTAGGAACACAGATCAGACTATGTATCTGTGCACATGTATGTGTATGCACGTGTATGACGCATTTGCACGTATGTGGTGTATATGCCTATCTGTGTGTGGATGTGCTTGACTCTCCATGTGTGTGTGGAAGCCGAAGGTCTACACCAGTGTCTCCCTCTACCATAATCCACTTTAATTTTGGAGATAGGGTCTTTCACTGAACCTAAAGCTCACCGACTCAGCTGTGGGTCATGACCCTAACAGGGGTCACATATCAGATATCCTGCATATCAGATATTTGTGCTATAATTCATAGCAGTATCAAAATCACAGTTGGGAAGTGGCAACAGAATAATTTTATGGTTGGGAGTGGGGGTCACCATGACATGAGAAGCATAAAGGGTCGCAGTGTTAGGAAGGTTGAGGACGACTGAGCCATACCATCTGTCTTATGAGCTTCTAGGATGTGCCTGTCTCTGTCTCCCAACCCCAGCACTAGAGGTATAGACATGCCTGGCTTTTTACTGTGTGCTCGGGATCTAAACCCTGGTCCTGTTGTTTATGAAGCAGATGCCATACCCACCGTTCTATCTCCGCTGACCTGGATGCATTGTCTCTCCTATGATAGCAACTGTAAGCTGCTGGACAGCTTTCCCCATGGCCCCTATTCCTATCCTCACCTTTCATTTGTCTTTCACTAGCCTGCTCTCAGGGGGTCAGATGTGGGCAGAGCTGGAACCACACCTGCCCTCTGGTTCCAATATCAATAATTGATAACGGAGGCCTGTCTGCAAGACACGGTGAATTCCAGCTCCTGTGGCCTGCAGGACTCATTACTAACACTGAGCACACCAGGGTCAGAAAGAGGGGGCCAGGACAAGCAACGCCAGCCCCACAGCAGGGGCTGCTATTAGGACCACTTTGTTCCGGTTTTACTTCAGCCAGCAGGTCAGGAGGGCTGCTCTCATTGAACTCATTTTTCATTAGAACACTGCAGCCAAAGTATCAGCAGGGTCCTCAGGAGTCCTTATTAATGATTCTGGGCAGATGGGAGCATGCGGGTGGGGCTGTCCCTCTCCTGCATAATCTTAGGAGTTCTGGAGACAGAGCCCTCCTGCCCTTTCAGCTCAGCTTTAGTCCGCGTTGACATTTCGACTCACTGGACTTAAGTAAACTGTTCTTACAGAGAAGAAAGGGCATTTACTGGCTCCAATTCCCTCTTGCACTTAAGCCAATAGGGGGAACCAGAAGGAACAGGAGAGGAAGATGCTAGAGCCACAGAGCTAGGGTGGACCCCGGGAATCGCTCCCTCATCTTGGCTCGGTGTAGAACGCTGACAAGGATCCCCTCACTCAAGGGCGGCCACATCCATTATCCTGAGAGACTGCAAGGGTTGTGCGCCAGGGAACAGTCAGCCTGCTTTCTCTTGGGCTGCTGTCACCAATAGCCACGGGCTGGGAACATAACCACCCACACTGGTTCCTCACAGGTTTGGAGGTCCAAGAACACAGCACAGATAATTTGGGACCTAAGAGGCCAGATGCCAGGTTCTTAGCTGGCTGTCTTCCTCTGTGTGCACAGGTGATCTTGGTGTTTGGTGTGGATGGGGTTGAGGGTGGCAGCCAGTGGTCTCTTTGAGTTTTCTTTTAAGAGGGTTAATCCCACTGTGTGGGGGCCCACCCTCATGACTTCACACCTCCTCAATTACTTCTGTGTTCCAAGTGTACCATATTGAAGGTGGAGCTTTGGTTTGTAAGTTTGGGGGTCACAGTTGAGTCCAGAGCACCTGTTCTTCCTGGGTCTTTCTTGGCGAAGTGACTCAGAAACCCTTTGTTGGTGCCCGCTGCTCTCCCCTCACAGCTATCCTGGATTAGCTTCTGCAGCTATGGTGAAACACCACAAA
This sequence comes from Mus musculus, assembly GCF_000001635.26. Classification (NCBI taxonomy): domain Eukaryota; kingdom Metazoa; phylum Chordata; class Mammalia; order Rodentia; family Muridae; genus Mus; species Mus musculus. Next base: position 153,294,160 of record NC_000070.6, on the reverse strand, counting down.
CAAAAAGCTCACAGAGGCTTGGCATCAGGAAGGGCGGTGCAGGAGCAGCAGGCAGGGGGTGAACTGGAATGGGGTGAGACTATACAACCTCAAAACCACATGTTTCCTCAGGGAGGCCGCATAGCCTAAGCCTCCCCAAGCACCAAGTGTTCACACACCCAGGGAGGAGGGCATTTCTCATCCAAACCACCACAGGCCACTCCCTTCCCTGCCCTCCCAGGGGCTGCCAATTTGTGAGGTTTTAAGGGAAGTTGGAAGGTTTGGGGGATGATGCCAGGAAGACGATGTACGTGTGTCAATCAGCAAATATGAAAACTCTACTCAACTGAGACAGGGAGCTGAGGGGTGCTGTCCCAACCACAGGGATGCTGGACTCTGAGCTTGTCCCTTCGTCCTAGTTATTTAGTTTGAGACAAGGTCTCATTAGTCCAGGCTGGGCTTGAACTCAATGTGTAGAACAAAATGACCTTGTACTCCTTGATCCTTCTGACTCTGCCTCTCTCCCTACCTCTGCCTCTCTGCCTGCCTCTCTCTCTGTTTCTCCCTGTCTCTTCTGCCTTTTCCCTGCCCCTGCCCCTGCCCCTGCCCCTGCCCCTGCCCCTGCCTCTCCCCTGCCCCTGCCTCTCCCCTGTCTCTGCCTCTTCCCCTGTCTCTCCTCTCCCTCTCCCCTGCCTTTCCCTCTGCCTCTTCCCCTGTCTCTGCCCTTCTTCCTGCTTCTCACTCTGCCTCTCCCCTGCCTCCCCCTGCCTTTGTCTCTCCCCCTGTTTTCACCACTCCAGTGCTGGGATGAGGCCAGCACCACCACACCTGAGTGTGTGCTCTGCTGGGTGTGGACCCAGGTCCGTGTGTATCCTAGGCAAGCCCTCTGCCAGCTGAGCTGAGTCCACAGCCCTGCCCCTTTGTCTTTCCCACAGGGTCTCTCAGTATCCGCCCACACCCAGCTATTGGGTTTTCAGGTTCAAGCAGCTTAGAGGGGGCCTTGCACACCACTCATTACGCTTTCCAGGCTGAGGTATGCCCATGCACACAGTGATTCCTTAGGCCTGGGGCAGACTAAAGGCTCTAGAGCCACCTTCTGTCCCCATGTCTGCAGCCTCCTGCTTGAATGCCTTGCACCCGAGTGCCTATGTAGTTCATCTTGTACCCAACTAGAAGAACACGGCTTTTTACTTATGTACAAAGTCTCCCCTTCCCTCTGGGGGAGTGGCTTTGGGAAATGACTTCCGTGGCCCTGCTAGGTTTTCAAAGAAGTGAGACACAGGCAACAAGCTCTTGTTGAAAACCACCTCTGAATCTTCTAAGGGGTTTTAAGCACCCAGGACATAAAGGGAAATTGGCCCCGACAGAGGCACGGTGGTTGATTTAGCCAATCGCGTGTATAATACTGCATTCTGGAAGCCTCGGCGCCTCCACGGGCCGTCTCAATAGGCATGACTTTAAATAAGACACTTTGTTATTAAATAAAAGCTCTTTGCAGACAGGGACCGGAAGGGTTGGCCCGGTCAGTCATTTGGGTTTGAAATCTCCCTTAAAATGAATTTCCAGAGGATATTACAGAAGGACGGACACGGGCAATAAAACACATTGTGCAATGCTGCTAAATATGTATTTCAGCCTCTTTAAATGTCCATAAATACATATGCATGAGGCTCAGACCCTGCTTCCAGCTTGCTGGCTGCAGGTTCTGGGCATGTGCTATGTAGCTGCACAGTGGATGCAGCCTAGGGACATGGGGTCAGACTCCCTGAAACAGACTGTCTTGGTCTAGCTGCCCCTCCCTCAGCAACCAGTAAGTGGCTCTGGGCCTCCATCCACAGGATGCCCATCCTTGCTGCCTGGTCCTGGGTTCATCCATTCACCAGCTATCTGGTCTGTTGTAGCCGCCCTCCTCGCATAGCTCTGTAATGCCCAGCTGTACCCTGAAGCAAGATGAGTCTACCCACGCTCTCCTCTCAAGTGCGAAGGACATGTTTCCCAGGGGTTACCATGACAAATGCCCATACAAGCTCAGGATATCAACTAGGGCTTTTGCCCTCAGAACCTGGAAGGCAGAGGTTTGGAATATGTCTGCTCAGGGATGCTTTCTTCTGGAGACTCTGAGGATCACTCTGCCTCCAGCCTCTCTCAGGCGCTGGCGTCTTCAGTAGGCCCTGGCATCTGTATCTTGGTCTGATTCACACCCATCTCTGTCTCCATCCGACTCCACGGCCTCTTCTACACTTGCATCTCTCCCTGAAAAGGACCAGTCCTGCTGGCATGAGCCCACCACTCCCACTTTGTCTAAAGCTGTCAGCAAGGAGGCGATGAATTTTCCAAATGAGGCCGCATTCTGAGGGCCTGGGTTTAGGACTGCTGCATGGCTTTTGGGAGGACTAAGCACTGGCCCTAAAATTTAAGGCCTGAGTACTTTCTGACTGTGTTTTCAGGATCAGAAATTCATTGGTTCCTGCCTTCCATTCACTTGCCAACAGCTACGAAGCATCTACCTGGAGCCCTACTAAGTTCTGGAAAGCATTAGAGAGGGAAGCACACCTGTAGGGATCCACGGGGGTCGGGAGGTGCATAGTAGGAACTTTGGAGGAGAAACTTTGTCCTGAGGGGGCCTCAGTGGAGATGAGATCTGGTGAGAGGTGAGGGAGGAGCAGAGTAAAGGAGAAAGGCAGTATGGCAAGGAGGCTGGAGGAGGAGTAGGGAGGACCTCAGAGCAGCTTGAGAGATGACCACAGTAGGACTTTCATTTGTAAAGCTCATTTGACTCTGAGGACAGAGAATGACTCTCTGTGGGGAGCAGGAGGGGACCGCCAAGCATGGTGGCTGAGCAGGAAGGACAGGTGTACTGGCTAGTTTTGTGTCAACTTGACACAGCTGGAGTTATTACAGAGAAAGGAGCTTCAGTTGAGGAAATGCCTCCATGAGATCCAACTGTAAGGCATTTCCTCAATTAGTGATCAAGGGGGAAAGGCCCCTTTTGGGTGGGACCATCTCTGAGCTGGTAGTCTTGGGTTCTATAAGAGCAGGCTGAGCAAGCCAGGGGAAGCAAGCCAGTAAAGAACATCCCTCCATAGCTTCTGCATCAGCTCCTGCTTTCTGACCTGCTTGAGTTCCAGTCCTGCATCCTTTGGTGATGAACAGCAGTATGGATGTGTAAGCCGAATAAACCCTTTCCTCCCCAACTTGCTTCTTGGTTTGTGCAGGAATAGAATGTGGGAAGCCACATGTGCCGTTGCAGAGTGGCGCTGATTACGGCTGGCCACCACGCATAAGTTTGGACAAACAATCAATGTGTACATGTGCAGTAAAGTTTTTTGCAAAGACACTGCCTGGCCCGGGCATGATAATGAGGCTTTGAGAGTATAACCAATCAGATGTGAGACATTTAAATAAGGTATAATAATGAGGTTCTGTGAGGTTCAGAGAGAGTAGCCAATCAGATGAAGAACATGCAAATGAGGCTTAGTGCATAACCAATCCGAGTGTGAGACACGCCTCTCCTAGGCCTATATAAGCAGCACCAGTTCTGGGCTCGGGTCTCTTCACCTCTGCAATCAAGCTCTCCCAATAAACGTGTGTGGAAGGATCCTGTTGCAGCGTCGTTCTTGCTGGCCAGTCCGGCGCGCGCAAGAATAGAAACCCTGACTAAGACAACAGGTAAGAAAGATGCAGTTAGGAACGTGGACCCAGCACCCTCGGTGGAGATGAACCACCATGCTGACCCTGAGGTCAACAGTGAACTGGGAGTCTGCAGGTGTGCGTGTGCGTGTGCTGATCATATAAACAAAACTCTCATTCTGAGCTCTTGCAGCCTGATTGAAACAAGGCAGAATCTCCGTGTTGAGAATAGAACAGCTAGAGGCAGCTTCCATGCAACTGGCCAGCAGCTTTTGAAATGGGCTAGCACCTAACCTAACCGTGAGGGGATGAGGAGATGTCTCTGCCTGTAAAGTTCTTGCTTTGCTTGCAGGAGGACCTGAGTTTAATCACCAGAACATACATATATGTATATGCATACATACACGCATACATAATATATACACACACACATATATGTTATTATATATACACACAGAAATACACACATATTTATGTATATATAATTCAGGGAGAGGCAAGGCGGCAGAGGAGGTGAGGAGGTGGAGGGAGAGAACTGTGTCCCACAAGCTGCCCTCGGACCACTCCACGTGACAGCCTCTGTAGCAATCCCAGCATCAGGAGGTGGAGATCAGAGGGGGCTGCAGGCCATCAGTTTCTGACTTCTCTCTGAGTTGCCAGCCAATCAGAGGCCGGTATCAATAAAGAAGGCAGAGCTGGAGAGAGCGAGCTCTTACTAGTAACTGAGAGGACACAAGTTCGGTTCCCAGTACTCACACTAGACAATCTCACAAACATGTGCGATTACAGTTCTAAGGAATCCAACACCTTTGGCCTCTGCAGGCGCCCACACTCATGTGCACACAGTCACTCCTGACCTTCCACATAATTAAAAATAATAAAACCCAACAGGGTGGACAGCTCCTGAGGAACAACCTGAAGTTGACTTCTAGCATCCACACTCACATGTGTGTACACATCTGCACACACACACACACACACACACACACACCATGGGGAAAGGGTTACAATAAGTGAAAATTTCTAATTATAAAATTATAGCTTAGTATGGCTGAATTTCTAGAGAAATATATGAAACACAGTCACACTTGGAAAGTTCCAGCTACAAACTTATCTATGACATGTGTGTGTGTATGTGTATGTATGTATGTATGTATGTGTGTATGTATATATGTGCATGCATGTGTGTATGTATGTGTATATATGTATGTGTGTACATGTGTATATGTGTGTATGCCTGCATGTATGTGTATGTATGTATGCATACATATATGTCTATGTATGTGTGTATATGTGTGTATGTGTGTGTATATGTGTGTATGTGTGTGTGTATGTATGTGTGTATATGTACATATGAGCCATGCAGAGCAGAGCACATGGCCAACACCAATCCCTTCTGCTTGCTGAGTTTCAGAATCATATTTAAAACCTAGCATCATGCTTTTATACAGTTGCAGCCTGTGTTCATGGTAGGAAATTGGGCCAATATGCCAAACAAGCAATGCTTTAAAGCTTTCTCCAGTAGCATAGATCCTCAGGGATCGTCCTTCCTAGCCCACTTTGCAGAGTCCTGCTTCTCAGATCTCCCTCCGGAGAGAGCTTTTCGATGTTTATTCCAGCAGTCAGGTCTTCTCCAGGGAAGCAGCTGCTGCAGAAACAGCCACCCTCCAAGCTGGTCTTCACATATTCGGATGACGCCCGGTCCAACAGTTTCTAGCTTCTGAACCCTGAGGCACCTCGGGCATGTCACAGTCAGAAAAGGTGGATGGTTTGGAACGGCATCGTGTGTGTGTGTGTATGTGTGTGTGTGTCTTAGTGAGGATGTGTGAGGAGTGTTTGTGCTCAGGGAGGCAGGAAGGGAGTTACACCTAGGAATGGGCCTCTGTCACCAGGGACCATCCATCTGGCCAGGCTGCAAAACGCTTAGTCTTCCTTAGACCGAGGCAAATTCTTTACCATTCTTTTAAGTGTATTCTTTAAAGGTCCAGCTGTAAAGCCCCATAGCCCAGGAAACCTGAGCTCAGGGTGAGCGTCTCTTTGCAAGCAGCTGGGGCTGGTGCAAATGACATGAATTACACTCACCATTACCTCAAGATGCACTGCTCCCGCTTGGCATAAAATTGCCCATTTCCTGCAGTGATATAGGGGCCTGATTCCCGACGCTCGGTCGATGTCAGGAGCTCCTATTTTGTGCCTGACACACTGGTCATTTTAATCGCCCTGGCCTCCCTATCTGGGCCATGCCCTGCTCCACTCTGCTTGTATTTCTCGATCTGACTACACTTTTTTGAGGCCCGGGTTGCTCAGACAGGTGGCACATATTATTCTGAAAGTGCAGGGCCACATCCCTTCAGGGCACAGGAAAAGGAGCAGAAACAACTTTACAGGCAGGTAGAGCAAGAAACAGCCCAGCAAGACCACAGCTTTGGGAAGTAGGACCAGGTAGATGATGGAAGCTACAGGCCTCTTCCCTCTGTGTGTGCGTGTGCGTATGTGTGTGTGTGTCTTCCTTCTGTGTATGTGTCTGTGTGTCTTCCTTCTGTGTATGTGTTTGTGGGTATGTGTTTGTATGTGTAAGTCTGTATATGTGTGTAGGTATATATACGTAAATATATATGTATGTATATACATATGTGTGTGTGTACATATGTGAATGTGTGTATGTGTGTGTTTAGGCAGATATATGTGTATATAGGTATGTATGTGTTTGTTGGTGGGGGTATATATGTGTGTATGTGTGTGTAGGTATGTGTATTTGTGGGTTTGTGTGTAGGTGTATGCATATGTATGTATACATGTGTGTGCATGGTGTGTGCATGTGTATGCATGTATAGGTGTGTAAGTGTATGTGTAGGGGTGTGTGTGTATGTGTGTGTGTGTGTGTGTGTGTGTGTGTGTGAATGTACACAGCCTTCCCACTGAGCATACAGTCAGCCCCCTCCCTCAGTCCAGGCTTCCAGGGTTTCTTTATACAGGTCCATATATAAGTCAGGAAGGGACTCCTCAACCCCCTCCTCCCACCCACTTCAGGCTCCTCCCACAGCAGGCTCTGCCCATAGCTGGCTCTGCAGACAGTTAGGGAACAATTTAATCCAAATACATTTCCAAATTTTGAGTTTGCTTTAGTGCGGTTCTGTCTGGCAGAAGCAGAAGCACAAAAGTACTAACTACTCGGGCAAGATCAGGTGAATACAGAAACTGCACTGGCTGCCTGGAGTCCCCAAGGAACACATTGACTTTCATGTACCCCTCCAATTCTACCCACAGCTTCTGCCACCGTGTAAATGACCAGCCATACCTGTGCTGGAGGGGAGAGCAGAGAAAAGGAGAGACGGAGAAAGAGGAGAGAGCCCACTGGAAAAGGCAGTCAACAGAACGTGTTTGAAATAATCATGTTTATTGTAAACAACTTTCTACTTGGAAATAGCTCCTCCTCATTGCAGGGAGCCACGCCCTCCTCCTCCCCGTGCTCAGGCCTGCAGGCCAGCTCCAGGCTGTGTTTCAGGTGGATGCCACCTTCGTAGCTTGTGTGCTTCCCTGTTGTTCTAACGAGGTTGATCCGGTGCCTGTGTCGCTGTTAGGTTCTCTTCGTTGGTTTTATGTTATAAGGGCGGCTTGGGAGTCATCCTCCCGAAGACCCTGTGGCTCTGAGGTGCAGTTTTGCGTGGGCGGATGGCTCTCGGGAGCAGGAAAGAGCGCTGCGGTCGTTCTTTATGCCTGGACATTCAGGAAAATCTTTTTGATACCCGAGAAGATCTAGGTTGAACCTCTAGTGAGGTACGAGGGAATTACTGGACCATCTCTAATGGAACGGAGCAACGGGGCAAGCACTGACACACAGGGTACCTGTCCTTTCTTCAGTGGGTACTAACTAATACTAACTAGTCTTCTGGGTACTAACTAATACTAACTAGTCTTCTGGATGTGTCTTCTGTTGGGGGAAAGACACTTGCTGTCCCCGTTTGAGTGAGAAATGTTCCCCTACAGACTTTTGTCGACAGCATGGTCCCGACTGGTGTTGCTGTTTTGTGGGTTCTGAAACCCCAGATGTGAAGCCTAGTTGGAGGCTGGTTGCTGGGGGCGGGGCCTTGGGAGTCGGTTATCCTTGGCTCCTCCCTGTTTACTCTCTGCTTTGTGGCTTCCCTTGGCGAGGGCTGAGCTATCCATCATGATGAGTTCAATATGAATTCATCATGAACAAGAACAGCCCCCTCCGCCCTTAGGTTGTTTCTAGCAGGTAGTTTGCCATGGAAGTATGGCACTTACTAACACATCTGTGTATCTAGCTGTAGATCCCTGACACCTCCATGGCTGCCGTGACCACTGTGTAAGATGACATGGCATGCCACATTTCCACAGACTCCTCTCACCTTCCATTGTCCCACTGCAACGTGTCAGCCTGGTGGCATTCCTGCATGTCAGCGCCATCTTGACTCAGTTGGCTTTGAATGAAACCAGTGCCTATGAAGGTTAAAGGAAGGTGACCACTTTTCTCCAAGATGGACCTCTGCAGAGATTCACTCCCCTAGTCCACGGCTCCTGTGGATCACGAAAGGACTGACTTTCTTCTTCCATTGTGGGCAGACCCCTGAGCAATCTCTCCAGGTTTGTCCTCACTCCCAGAATAAAGTCTACATTTTCCTGCATTGCTCAGTCAGTTTTTGTAGTCAAGAGGTTCCAGGGAGAGTGTATAACAGTCCCGAAGGCCCTGTGTCCTGTCCTTAGGTTGTATAAACTTTACTATACACAGTAGAAGGGATATTGCAGAGTGGTTAAGTAAGAGTGTGGAGATTGGTTTTTGGCCTGGCCTCCAGGCAGCTGAGGAACGAGTCTGAAGTGTGAGCCAGAAAGAGGAAGACAAGGTCAGGGCAGCTAAGGCCATTGCTGTTTCCTTGGCTTTGGATCCCCAGAGCACAGTTCTAGAATCCAGAAGTGGAGTTTCCTGATGGTGCCCCAGGGAAGACTGGGCACAGCCCTACGTTGTTATGGGATAGTAAGAATGATTTTGTTCTTAAGACTCCAGGATGGTGTTTTACTGCTGTGAACAGACACCATGACCAAAGCAAGTCTTATAGAAGACAACATTTAATTGGGACAGGCTTACAGGTTCAGAGGTTCAGTCCATTATCATCAAGGCAGGAGCATGGCAGCATCCAGGCATATATGGTACAAAAGGAGCTGAGAGTTTTCCATCTTCACCTGAAGGCTGCTAGCAGAACACTGACTTCCAGGCAGCTGGGATGAGGGTCTTAAAATCCACACCCACAGTGACACACCTACTCTAACAGGGCCACACCTACTAATAGTGCTACTCCCTGGGCCAAACATATAAAAACCATCACAGATGGCAACTGGGGAGACAGTGTTACTTTGTAGCCGGCAAGTCTGGACCGATCTGCCCTGGCAGGTGCACTGAGCTGTCTTGGACAAGGTTGTGCTGTCTTGGACAAGGTGGTAAACTTAGCCTGTGGCTGGAACCAGAGCATCAGCCAGCTTGCATCCTGCCACAGGCTTTCTCTGCTGCCCGATGGCGTGGTGGCAGAACAGCTTAGGCAAGAGCTGTCCCGCTTCCTGACAACCTGATCTTACTGAGCTGCTTAGAATGTTCTAGGGCATCATGATGTGGGAGGGGCTTGCTTGGCGCCTGACCTGGGGAGGGTGAGAACTCAGGCAGCTTATTTGGTTTCTTGTAAAATTCTTTTGAGAAGTGAGCAATTCCCTTTCTTTGCAGATCCCCACTGCACTTCTCAGCACCCACACTGCTCTGTACCCTAGGCCATTTCCGAGCTCACTCCAACCATCCATTCAGGCATGCAGTCGTATCCTTGTGACATTATTACTGTGACCCAGAAAAGCATTGTAGGGATGCGGTTATTGGAGTGTCCGCCTTGTGTCTTCTGGCATAATCTCCCCAGAGTCACTGATCCAGGGAAGAGGAGGGTGGTCTCAGTAGCCTTAGCTTCTTTTAGCACTGCATGCCAACTGGTCTTCCTGGCTGCAGCCCAGGGACACGCTTCTGTTACCTCTTTGCAGGTGTGGGGAGGTTTCCCTGTGCCCCTGATCTCTGATCCAGAAAGACTGGGACGCTGTATCTACTCCCTTTCCAGGTGATGTTGGGGCTGTGTAGGAGGGAGAGGGGGATCACTCAGGCATCCTGTGAGGGGAACAAAGTCCAGCAGGGCAGGCAGAGGCAGGTGCTGCCTGAGGACACCACATCTCTGCCAGCTGATTGATGGGCTGTGGGTCTCAGGTATCACGGCACCCTGATGATCAGCGGTGCTCGTGGATTGCAGAGTTGGTCTTCCCTTCCTCAGCTGACACACTGGTGGTTTGAATGAGACTATCCCTATAGACTCATGTATTTGAACACTTGGTCTCCATTTTGGGAGGTTAAATCACCTTTAGAAGATATAGCCTTAATGGAGGAAGTGTGTCTCTGGGGGCAGGCTTTGAGAGTCTGGAGTTTCCCCCTGTTTCCTGCTCTCTGCCTGTTTCCTGTGTGCTGCTGAGATGTGATCTCTCAGTGTCCCTCTTCCACCACTGTGCCGTACTTCAAACCATGGGCTCTATCCCTCTGGAACCTATGCCAAGATAAGATTTCTTCCTTTAGTTGTTCTTGGCTATGGAGTTTTATCACCGAAGCAGAAGCCATTTGTGAAGACTCCATCTGAAGAAATGAGTCTGAACCTCTGAGTCGGAAGTAGAGAAAGATGAACAGGAAACTGTCCCTCACTGAAGAGTATGAGGAGGGTTACAGTGAGCTGCCCCTTGTTCAGTCAGTCCAGACAAGGCTGTGGATTATTTATTTGAACAGCAGAGTGAGTACTGGTGAAGTGGAAATTACTGGTTTCTTTGAAAACTCAGTTATGTCATATGATGTTTTGCTGAAGCAGACACAGTTGAAGGATATTTTGCTGAAGCAGACACAGGTGAAGGATATTTTGCTGAAGCAGACACAAGTGTAGGATATTCTGCTGAGGCAGACATGTGAGAGAACATGCAATGTTTAGAAAGAATATAAATATGACCCCACAGACTGAAGGAGGAGGCTCTGGTATTGGTTCGCCTCACATAGCATTGCTGATCTTCGCTTGTTGTGACTTCATAGAAAGTAACTCCCAAAGAACTTCTCATGATATTTCTGCAGCTTCTTGCTGCTTGTGGACTCAGACTGATCGGGGGAGCCTCACAGTTTCTTCTGGATGAACTACCATTGCTGAATCATGAGTGGTGATTGCCAAATAGATCAGACTGCCACTGCTGATTCCTGTTGGTGTTTGCTAGTGGATTGGACTGCTGACAACGAAGATTGGAGTTGCTCCAAAGAACTATCTTTAAACAGGTTCACATCCCCCTTCGCCCAATTAACCTTTCCTTTCCACTATCTCTAGTGGGTATTGGGCTAAAAGGGAGATTGAAACATTTAAGAACCATCATTAAAGTAGGCTACATACCGGTTCCTTTGTGTTTCTGTGGTCAAAACACCTCACAAAAGCAGCAGAAGAGGAGAAGGTGTCTTTGGCTCATGCTTCAAGGGAACATTATCATCCATGGTGGAGAAGGGAAGGCTTAGAGTCTACAGCTCCCTCTAATGTTGTCTCTGCACCCTGTTTCTTTAAGACATAAGGATGTGACATCTTAGACAACTACGACCATGGGAACATCTGCTGCTGTGTCTTCTCCACCACGAAGAACCTGCTGCCATGTCTTCTTCACCCTTGGGATACCTGCTGTCATATCTTCTCCACCTTGAGGTCACCTGCTACCATGTCTTCACTACCATAAATTCACCTGCTACCATGCTTCTCCATCTTGGGGACACCTGATACCATGTCTTCTCCACCATGGGGACAGCTATTGCCTTCTCCATATGATTCGTTATTATCCAGATGTTGTCTTTGATATTATTTGCCTCCATCCTGATTACTGCCACATACCACTGTGACCATCTGTGACCTTTAGGGTCCAGATGCATGAACATTGATGTACAGTGGTCCCCTCTTGGCAGATGCAGGTACTCCCATTCTTGGGTCATTAAGTAGAAATGTGATTTCATATAAAATTTCCACACACAGTCAAATGGGGATTCTGAGGGTCTCCTGACTTACCTGACAGTAAGAGATTAGATTACCAAGAAACAGCTCTACCCCTCAGCTGTCATGAGTCACAGCAGTGTAAGGCTGCTTGGTGACTGTTGCGTGAAGATATGTGAGCAAAGGCTCCAGTTAACGTGATGCTTGGGGAGATGTCTCTCTGTGTGGAAGTGCTTCCTCTGGGGAATCAGGCTTTCTCATCTGTGATGAGCAAGGACAGGTTGGCATTCATGAATGCCCAGGCCTTTCATTCATGTTCTCCAAGGGGCATGAGTGTGTGGGGTGAGTACGGTTAAAGTTTAGGTCCGTCGCTGAGATGAATCATCCTGACCAAAAGTGACTTAGGGGAAGAAAGGGTTTATTTGGCTTTTCCTTCCAAGTCATGGAGGGAAGTCATGGTAGAAAGTGAAGCAGAACCAACAGAGGGACACTGCTTGCTAGTTCATGCTTAGCTAGTTTCCTGTCTTACACAGTCCAAACCACCAGCCCAGGGAATGGTGCCACCCTCAGTGGACTAAACCCACCATGAACAATCAAGACAGTTCCCCAAAGACATGTCGACAAACCAATCTGATCTGAGCGATACCTCAGCAGGGACTTCCTTCTCACATAACCCTAGGTTGTGTCAGGTTGCTATTTAAAAATAACTAGGACACCCTGAGTCCTGGAGTGAAGTTTCTTGGGTAAGAGGTGAGAGGTGTGTGTGTGTGTGTGTGTGTGTGTGTGTGTGTGTGTTCATGGTACTCTGAGTCCTAGAGTGAAGATGCTTGGGTAAGAGTTGAGACGTGTGTGTATATGTGTGTTTGTGTATGTGTTTGTGTGGGGGGGGGGGGTACAGGAGGGTCTGAGGCAGAGCACTGGGCAGGCATGCGGCAAAACAGAAGCAAGGACTTGGAGAGAGGGACAATGGGCATGAGACACATCCAGGGTCACATGGAAGAAAGTGACTCACAGGCAGAGAGGCCTCCACTGGGCAACTCTGAGGCACAAGGTCTCACGAGCCTTGTCTGCCTCCTTAGGTCTGGGCTGTGACCTGGGGAGGCTCAGAGTTACAGAAGCACCCAGGCTGCTGTGTGCCCTGTGAGAGTCTACGGATGGCTTCTCCACCCTGAAGACCACTTTACTCTCTTCTCCCAGCCATCAACTTGAATAGCGATGTGTGAGATGTCTGATCTGTCCCAGGGATGGTGGTCTGGGTTTCTTCAGGTGCACCCTTCCAAGGATTCAGAGAATGGGCACATCTTTTTCAGGTTTGTGAGGCTGCAGAAGTGGAATTCTAGGTGTGTAAGGTCTAGAGAGGATAACTGGGTGAGGATGGGCAGGGGAGAGCTCCTGAGGGCAGTGAGAATTCCCTTCTGCTCCATCTCTGGGCAAGATCCGAATGATCAAAGGAAGCTTCCCCCATGACCACTGCAATCTGCTGACCTGATACATTGGCTCATCAGCATCAACACCAGGCTGCTCCGGAAGCTTCCTCAGGCACACTCACCAATCATGTTTTACTCGGTTCCAGTCTGGGAAATGCATTAAACATCATACTCTCCATGTAACTCATAGAGCTAAGCTGGGGTGGGTGTGGGGGGCTAGAGAAGGAGGAAGCAGGGATGGACAAGCTGGCGCTTTCATGCTTGGGTGGCAGAAACACCCAGAATGTCAAGGCTTGGTAAAGAACCCTAAGGCTTGGTAAAGAACCCTGACTGACAGATCTCATGTGTGTCTGACCATCGTGTGTGGTCATGATCACCTCCATCATTAGCTGGAAGACAGAGTGATCCTACAACCTCATGCCTGACTTGTCTTGGCTCTGGTCTAAATTAGGGTTTTCACTTCTGTGAAGAGACATCATGACCAAGGCAACTCTTATAAAGTCAAACATTTCATTGTGGCTGGCTTACAGGTTCAGAGGTTCAGTCCATTGTGATCATGGCGGGAAGAATGGCAGCATGCAGGCAGACTTGGTGCTGGAGAAGCCAAGAGTTCTACATCTTGATCTGAAGGCAGCGAGGAGGAGGGTCTCTATGCCACGCTTGGTGGAGCTTCAACACTAGAAGCCCTCAAAGTCCACCTAACTAAATCAAGGGGCAAGAAAATCCAAGCATGACCCAGTGACACACTTCCTCCAACAAGGCCACACCTCCTAATAGTGCCACTTCCCAAGGGCCAAGCAGAGTCAAACCACCACACCCTTCATCCACTTTGGCTTTTCTTTCTGCTGATTTTTCACCAATCCATTTCTGTTGTCATGAGATGCCACAGTTATACTAAAGACTTGGTTGGTAGAGTTCTCCAAGTCCCTGTGAGTTACTAGGCCTGGTGGTCTTGGATAGAGGGGCAGCTACAGATTTCTCCCTGTCATGAATTGTCTGGAAGTAACAAGACTGTTGAGAGGCAATGGCTTTGGAGAAAGATTGATCTTACAGCTGGGGCAGTGCTAGTACTGCCTGGGACTCAGTGTGGTTGAGGTGACTGTCCACTGACCATTCTCTGCTCTGGCTTCTCTCCCCAGCCTCTTGGGCTACAGACCAGCTTCTTAGGCACCCTCTTTTCCCTTGAACATTGCTCTGTTCATCACACTGCTCCAGTCTCTCCTTCATCTTCCTTGCACGAAGGATCTCTGCTCATCCTTCGAGAATCAACCCAACATTGACCATGAAAAGCCTCCAACCCATGCGGTCCCAGTGAAAACCTGTGTTTAACTCTCAGCACATCCCCTGGGTAATGGAGCTTAGCAAGAGTGCTCAACTGGATCTTCCTCCTTGGACCTGCTCTCCGCCCTGAGGGCCCTCTCTACAGTGCCACCTCTACACTACAGTAGAGATGGCCAGTGCACCAAGCCGAGAGTGTCTGTGAAGCTATTCTTTATTCACATTTCAAAAAAAAATCCATGGACAAATTCAATTTTTATGTTTGAATCATCAAAGTCCAGTGTGTGAACATCCTGGAGGAACATTCAATAATAAGTTAAAAGCCTGAATTCAAAGAACTTAGCTCCAACTTTGCCTCATGTAACCATTTCCAAACTCTGTCAGCTGGAATACAAGACTTGGAATAAGTTTGTCTTGGGACCTTCAGGAAATGTGAGCCACTGTCCTATAATGTGCCCACAGCAGATGTAACTAACCAATCATGGCAACCACTCTCGTCCTTCTTAGGAGACCTTATGTCAGTGCAGAATAGACATAAGAAGGGTCACCGCCTATCATATGACTGTCTTTATATCTTTGGGAATGAGTCCAGTGAGGGTGTCAGCTGTGGAGTAGCCAGGGTTCCACAGGAGTAGATTTGGGAACTCTCTTTCTCCTGGATATGGAGTTAGGTTGTAAAAGTTGAACCGTCTTCTGTCCTACCATCAAAGGAACAGGACATCAGAACATGGACTTAGGTCCTTCGACAGAGAAAACAGACAACAAAGGCAGCACTGTAGCCCCCAAACTTGTGTGATGACATCCTAATTCCAGGCTCTCAAGAGTGTGCTAGAGTCTGAGTGGATTTGATGGTGTGTGTGTAAAGAGGGAGCTAAGCTAAAGTGAGGCCATTTGGGTGAGAGGTCACCAGGTGACTCTCATGCATCCCTGTGTTGGTGGGGAGGTAGGGGCAGATCTGGGAGGAGTTCGAGAGAGAAGCAGAGAATAAATACAGTCAAAATACATTGTGTGAATTTTTAAGAACTCTCAAAAATAATAAAAATATGTTTCAATGGGAAGGGCTCGAGGGAGGGTGGCTGGGAGTGGTTTGAAGGAGGAATGGAGGGAGAGGATAGGCTCGATTTTAAAACATTTGTTATATACATACATACTCATGTAACACATACACAATGCAGACAGACAGACAGACAGACAGACAGACAGACAGACAGACAGTCTGGGATTTGTGGGACTAGCCACCAGCACACCCAGGAGCCTCAAAAGGAAGCACCCTGCCAAGCTTGATCTCAGGCCTCTGCTGTGTAGAATGTCAGCCTGAATTCCTTATGGAAGCCCCAGGGCATGAGCACAGAGTTCTTCCAAAATAGACAGGAGAACGAGAAGAGAGAGCTGTGTGCTGCTCGTTCCTCCGTCTGCACGGTAGGCAGTCTTTCTGTGTCCACAGACCAAAGGGTGCGTGGGAATGGGATTGACCTTGAGGAGGTCTATGATAAGTGGAAAGCTCACTCAGGAAGAACAACGGCGGACCTTCAGTGTCTCCATGTCAACAAGGAGGTGTGTCACCATTCCTTCCACGTCTGCATTCAAGCCATCAAACCCCACCTTCCAGAACCTTCCACCTCCTGTCTTCTGACCTTCTCTTCTTTGGCCTCGTATGAAGAAAAATAGATTTGAATACATTTGACTTTAGATGTGTTTCTCTCTTAATCCTGCCAGGGAAAGTTCATTTTACAAGGAAGGAAGGAAGGAAAGGGGAAAGGGGGACAGAAAGCGAGAGTGCCCTGAAGGGAAACACAGTGCCTGGGTAATTTTAGTGCTTGTCAAGGGAGAGCTAGGGTGACAGACAAGGCTTCCTCACACCGCTCCTGTGCACAGCCTCATCTGGTCTTGAAAGCTAAAGGCTGAAGTAGAAAACTTGGTCTTTGTCTCTAAATGTTCCTTGGAGTGCAGATGGTCTCCTCTTCCTCTTCCTCCTCCTCTTCCTCCTCCTCTTCCTCCTCCTCTTCCTCCCCTCTTCCTCCTTCTCCATGGTCTCCTCTTCCTCTTCTTCCTCCTCTTCCTCCTTCTCCTTTCTCTTCCTCCTCCTCCTCTTTCTCCTCTTCCCCTTCCTCCTCCTCTTCCTCCTCCTCTTCCTCCTCCTCTTCCTCCCCTCTTCCTCCTTCTCCATGGTCTCCTCTTCCTCTTCTTCCTCCTCTTCCTCCTTCTCCTTTCTCCTCCTCCTCTTTCTCCTCTTCCCCTTCCTCCTTCTCTTCCTCCTCCTCTTCCTCCTTCTCCTTTCTCTTCCTCCTCCTCCTCTTTCTCCTCTTCCCCTTCCTCCTTCTCTTCCTCCTCCTCTTCCTCCTTCTCTTTCTCCTCCTCCCTTCCTCCTCCTCATCTTTCTTACTCTTCCTTCTCCTCTTCCTCCTCCTTCTCCTCTTTCCCTCCCCCCACTTCCCTTCCCCTCCTCCTCTTCCTCCTCATCCTCTTCCCTATCCTTTTCCGTTTTCTCCTCCTCTTTTGAGACAAGGACTTGCATGCCCACGCTAGCCTTGTTATGTAGCAGAACTACAGTTCACTCTTGAACTCCTTCCTGGTCTTCCTGACTTCACCTCCCAAGGGCTAAGATGGTCTTTGGGAGCCACCAAACCTGCATCCAAGCACGTTTGTTTGTTTGTTTGTGTTTGTTTTTCTTGGGGCTAGAGATTGAATCTGGAGGCTTGCACAAGCCAGGTCAGTGCTCTCATTCCCAACCCTCAGTATTTGCCTCTTGCCTGTTTCCGGAAGCAAAACTAACGCACTCTACTTTATGAAAGTGAAGAACTAGTCTTGGCCCAGCATCCCCAGTGTGGTGGGAGTGGGTGTGGGTTGTACCTTAGTGGAGCTGGATGCTCAGCTCTGGGCCCTGGCAGGATATCAGGACCTCCAGCATCCTCTCCTTGCCATTGGAAAGCTGTCAGTCAAGACTAACCTTTCCTGTCAGGCCAGCAGGCATTACACACTGCCAAGGTTCTCATCAGTGAGGAGGGACATGGAGTCCACAGCTGGCTGGGTTCCAAGAGTTGCAGACGGCTGGCCTGGCGTTGGCTCCTGACATCGTGTATTGTTAATGCCTTCCTCTGATAGTTAATCTTCATAACCAAGCCTGGCAGGATCCAGCATCCCTTCCTGGCATTCCTGTGAGGGAGTTTTAGATTGGGTTAACTGAGACGGGAAGCCCGCTCTGAATGCAGACAGTACCCTTCTGTAGGCTGAGGTCTCAGAGTGAATAAAAAAAAAGAAAGTGACTGAGCACCAGTGTCCATTGTTCTCTGCTTCCCAACTGCAGATGCAGTGTGACCAGCTGCCTCAGGTCTCTGCAGCCTCAGTGGATTTCCTGCACCATGAGCCAAAATAAAACCCGCTTTTCTGAAGTGGCTGTCATTGGACACCTTGCCACAGCCCCGAGGAAAAGAAAAACCATTCCATCTCCCGAGTCTCAGAGCAGCATGGGCTGGACACAGTGTGCATGCTTGAGCGGGTGCTCGATCTCGATGCCAAACATGAGGTTCCCCATCACATACCCTTGTCCTGGGGTTTGGTGTCCCCTGTAGAGCTGTGTCCTTTTCAAACACCCGCCCCAGTGTTCCCTGCTCTTGGGCACAAGGCCTGTGCTGGTTAATATTAGAATCAATTTGACACAATCTACAGCCACTTGGAAATCCATCAGTGTGTCCCATGGTTGGACATATCTGTAACTGTCTGTAGTGATGGTTGACATGAGAGGAATCCAGCCCACTGTGGGTGGCACCATCCCTAGGCAGAGGGTCCTAGGATGTATAAGCCACCCAGAGAGCAATCCAGTATGCAGTATTCCCTGTCATTTCTCCTAACTTCCTGCTTGAGTTCCTGCCCTGACTTCCCTCAGTGATGGCCAGTGAACTGGAGATGTAAAATAAACCAAACCCTTTTCTCCTAGAGTTATTTTACTTTATTTATATGTATGTTTTGCCTGAATGTATGACTGTGCACCACACGTATTCCTGGTGCTCTTAGATGCATGGAGAGGCCATTGGATGACCTGGAACTGGACTTATGGACTGATTGGTAGGTTCTGGGAGCTGAACCCAGGTCCTCCGAAAGAACAGCCAATGCTTTTAGCCACTGATCAGTCTCTCCAGCCTTCCCAAGTTATTTTTGGCCATGGTGTCTGTCATAGCAACACAGAAAAAGCAGAGCTCTGTCCCTGGACCATCCAGAAAGAACACAGGCACCAGTGTCTCCTTCCTGTCATCCCTGAAGTGAAGCTGAGCTCTGCAAGTCCCCCAAAACCCAGAGGCTGACCTCAGAGTAATTAAGAGAAACATTCATCCTAAGGAGAAACTCAGCCCCCTAGCAGCTCATAAGCCATGAAGAGATGCCAGCCTATTCTTCACCTCTGCTCCAGGCAGCTGCAAAACACAGCTGGCTCAGCTTTGGGCTTTGGATGTGTGTGTGAGCATGTGTAAGTGAGCACGTGTGTCCTTGAGGCTGTGCACAGTGTGTTCCTTTCCCAGACAAGGAAAACCGCCACACGATGCGATTTAACTGGTAATTTTGTTTGCTGTGGGGTAGCTGAAGCAATGATTGTATTTGATGTGGAGTTGAAATGCATAAAGAGATAAATGGCTTAATTTGAATCAATATTAATTTAGCGCAATTTACTTTTAACTCTACTTCGCAGCAAATCAAATTACTCTGTTCAGGAGTCATTTGAAAACTTTTCCCTGTGCAGAAAACTGAGCTAAACTAGTCTGGATGTCTGCTGGTGCAGGCATGAGCTTGCAACCCAGGCAATGGGCTGTGAAAGATGCAGGCATCATACCCCAGTGAGAAACAGCTTAGCAAGCCCACCAGTGTGTATGTGCATATGTGTACATATGTGCATGTGTACATGTGTGATCATTTGGTATACACACACACACGTGTGTCCACGTGCATGTGGAGGCCAGAAGTTGACATTGGTGTCACAGACTCTCAGTGAGCCTGGAGTTCAGTGACTTAGCCAGACCGTCTGGTCATACAGCTTGAGAGTGATAGGCTCGAACCCCTGCTCATCCTCTGGACAAGCTGGGAAACCTCATCTGCCCTCCTTCCTCCAACCCCAAACACATAGAAAACTGTGAACTCTAACACGTCTTCTCTCCTCGACTCCCACCCAAGAGCGCCTGCCCAGTGGCTCAGTGTTCGACCATGTATGGACATGACCCCAGCTCCGATCTCACATGTTATCACTCCGTACCCAAGACCTACAACCCCACCCCCCCCCCCCCCCCGTGCTTTAGCCTGGATGTACGACTTCACTGAACTCCTGTGAGGTCAGTGTGCCAACCTGAGAGCTGCTTCCTAACAAACCTGCCTTTATCTGCTTACAATCTGCTCTAATCTGGGGAAAAACCTATCGCAGGGACCCTTCTGTCTGCCTCTCCTGCATTGGAGATGCAGCCCAGTGCCACAGGTCCACCACTTTATGTGGGTTCTAGGTATCTGAAGTCAGGTACCCATGCTTCTAAAACAAGCACTTGACTGACCGAGCCATCTCTCAGTCCTCCTGTCCCTGTTCTCCTCCTCCAAGGACACCCACTGGATCAGGCCCAAGTTACTGATCTCATTTTAACTCAGTGGCCCCTTGAGAGATCCCTGAAAGTCAGATTCTGGGGTGCTGTGTGTTAAGACTTTGACACAGGTCTTTGGGGACACAGTTTAGCCCATGACAGCCTGAGAAAGAAGACAGAGTCAATACTGAGTACAAACATTCCCTCTGACCTGGGCACAGATCCGGGATATGACCCTGAGGGTCCCACCTGTGTGCTATGGGTCAGTGTTACTTCAGTAGAAGGTTCTGGGATCTTCCGGCTGTGGTGGCCTCATGAAGCCATGGCCTGGTTGCGGAGGCATTGGCCCATTTGATGACAGAGGCCTGAATGTTCCGGATCTCTAACTGCAGAGCCAGGGATTCCAATGGTGTGATTCATGTTGTATTGCAAGGTCCGAGAACCAAGGAGCTTCTGCAGGTAGCACCCGTGGCCGTGTGCCTCTGCACCGGGATCCTTCCTGGAGTGTGAACTTCTGAGCACACCAGTTAATCCTCTGAGAACCTGGATACTGGGCGTTTTCACTGTGAGGATAAAAGCTGGATGGGTGAGTATGGTGAGGAGAGAGGGGATGCGGGCAAAACAAGACACACCGATGCGATGTCCCTCGACTGGATTATAGGATTCCCAGAGAGCTGATGACATGTTATTTCTAGGGCTGTCTGGAGAGTGATTCTGTAAATTCAGAAGGGGAAACCCTCCCCAACAGCATGGTGGGTACCATCCAGCTTTCTGGACACCAAAGGAGGAAGGTGCTCCTCTCTAATCCTTTCACTCCCTGTATTCTGCCTCTCCCTCCTCTCCTCCATCCTCCCCTCCCTCCTCCCCTCCTCTCTCCTCTCCTTTCTTTCCTCCAGCTCTGAAGGAACAAGAGTTGGAGATAGGAGATCTCCATGTGTGAGGAACAACCTTCCAGCCAGGAAGCTGTCTGTTGATGCAGTTCCCAGCCCAGGGGGGAAAAGATAGTAATTTTAAAAAAGTAAATAAAATCACATTTCCCCAAGAAATGTATCACAACCGGTTTCCACCCATGCTGTCCTGCAGAATCTGGACTTCATTATCATTGTCTCTGTCTCTGTCTGTCTCTCTGTCTCTGTCTCTCTGTGAGTCTCTCTGTGTATCTCTGTCTTTCTCTGTTTTTCCCTCTCTGCCTCTCTCTGTCTCTGTCTGTGTCTCTCTCTCTCTGTTTCTCTGTCTCTGTGTGTGTGTGTCTCTGTCTCTCTCTGTCTGTCTCTGTCTCTGTCTCTCTCTCTCTGTCTCTCTGTCTCTCTCTCGCTCTCTCTCTCTCTCTCTGTCTCTCTCTCTCTCTCATATGTGTCCCATGCCTTAATATGCCCCTGGATACCAAAGGACAAATATTTCTCTTCCTCCTCTTGTGGATCCTGCAGATCACACTGGAGTCATCAGGCTAGGTAGCAGTCGTCGTTAACCCCTGAGCCATCTCCCTGGCTTTCATCTTCCTTCCCACAGATACTCGCACAACAGCGGAGCACTTTAAAGCCCAGCCCTCACTCAGGGATGAGTGGCTGGACAGTCAGAGAAACACGTGAAAGAAGCCGAGACTCCAATGGAGAAGGACATGGGTGGAGTAGAGAAAGGTCAGCAAGGGGACACTTCTCAACCAGGTCTGCTGTGGACACTCCCCCCGCCCCGCCCTCCTGATTCTGGTTTCATTACATAGGTGTTTGCAAACCACAGCTTTAAATACAGATGGTCAGTTTATGGCCGACTTCATTGGACGATATCTATCCCATAAATTAATTCACATCACTTGGCATTTTAGTGACTGAAAATTATTTTTAAAAATACTTAGAATTCTATGGGCAGTCTTGTATTCACATGCATATTTTTTTTCACATTTATTTTTCTTGATGGGGAAAGGTACTTTTCTAATCAACTCGTGGCAGTGCACAAAAACAAACTTTTATTTAAATGGACTCCATCAGCCATGATGAGGTCAGAAAGGGTTTGGGGCTGGAGATTCAATGGCAGTGGTGTGTGTGTGTGTGTGTGTGTGTGTGTGTGTGTGTGTGGTCATCTGGTATCTTTCCTGGGTTGATTTGTTGAACTTCTAATTGACACCAGGTGAATTACGGCCCCCTTGTAGCATGATGAGAGCTTATAAAACACTCTCCGCTAATATTTTTACCCTGAGAGTTGATATTGCAAAATCTAAGCCTTCTGAAGCCTGACAACTTGTTTGCAATAAATTCTAGGAGCAGGAATCATGACCAAAGGAAATAATTATAAGCGCTCGCCTCAGCCTAGGCCGTCTCACTGCCCACACTGTGGCTGGGGCAGAGTTCACCGGAGGCAGGCATCTCCTGGAAACGGAAGGAGAGACAGCACTCTTGCTCCCATTTTGAGCCAGCTTCTCTCTAACAAAGGATTAATCTTCTGGAGACTAAGATCAATGGACAGCTCATAGCTATTATTTGTAGGTAAATTCTTCCTTTTAGTCACTATGGTCCAGAGAGGCAGGGACCTCAGAGAAGCAACCCTCTTTTGGAGCAAAGTTTCCTAGAGTCTTCACAGTCAGAGAGCTCTTTACTGGAGGGCGGCGAGCAGACAATGGGGCTTTCTAAATTATGCCTTGCAATTGGTGTTTTCACACAGCTCCCAACGTAATTTCGCAATTAAATTAGGCCAAATATACACAGGAATGTGGTGGACGCCATTCAATGTGGACTCCAGCCAGCCTGCCTCTCTGTCTCCATAGAAAGCAGAGAAAACTAATTAACTTTCCTGAGCCATGAGATTGAGTCTGGGTATGGGATCCACCTACCAGCTCCCCCTGCCTGACCCCTGTCATTTCTCAAGGGTGTCATTGACACCTGTGGGCTGCAGAGAGAACCCTTTCTCCTCTTCCTCACTATGGAAGGAAGTTCACATAGCACCTTCGGTCAGAGCAAGTGGGTGCTTAACGGGGCTCCCCTGAGTCTCCCCATCCTTGGGAATGGGGTAGAGGCACCATTGGCTGCTTCTATCATGTGACATTTTCCTTTCTGTATTTTCTTCTGTGTGCTAAGGTATCTTTATACCATGCCCTCCGCGGTGTAACACATGCTTCCCCACAGCCCCCAGGTGTTGTCGCCTTGTGAGAGTCTCTCTCATCTGACGCACCATTACTTCATGCACCTAGTAGCTTGTTCATTTGATATCATCATGGAGAAGGAAGGTCTGCGAAGGTGACTGGAAGGGCAGACCTGGTTTGGGTCTAATCACCATCCACAATCTAAGATCAACTCCTTCCTCTTCACACATCCCTAGTGACTGGACAAGGAGATGCTGAAGCTGACAATGGTGGGGGCAGTGGCACTCACTGTGTTCTGCAAAGCGGGGTGACAAACTCCAGGGGTGGCACTCCGAGGCTCTTCTTTCCATCCTAGTTATGAGACAAACCCTCAAAGTCAGGGAAAGGTCACTGGTAGAAGCAGCTGTTGCTATCCTTCAAGAGCAAAGTGCTCTTGGGAGTTGGGGTGTGTTGGGGTGGGGGTGGAGATCAATGGTCAGACTCCTCAGAGCCTAGAGGAAACCACTCCTGATGGACTCCTGGGTAGAGCCAGGGCCTGCAGCCCACACTGACTTTCAGGGCGGATCTGAAAGACTCTCTCACTGGGACCAGGTTCTTCTTAGTCACTAAGGCTTCTGAAGACAGGGGTTTCCTCTCCTTTGCAGAGAGCAGCTGCAACCTGTCCACCTGCCCCATGCCATAGGTACGCCTCGGCAGGCTGGAGGATAGGCGTGTTCTCAGAAGGGTAGACACCACCCCTGAGAGTTGTGTATGGATCTCCTCAGCAGGGCAGAGCAAGCCTGGGAAGGAGGGAGGGAGCTGGGAGAGCCTGTTCCAAGCCACACACCGCACAGTGCTGATGCTGAGAAGGAGATGAGATTTTGCAGAGATGCTGAAGCCAGCAAAGGGAGTCCTGCTGACCTAAAGGCAATGGGGAAAAGGCTTGAAGAGAACAGGGGCTCTTCCTAGTAATTGCTGCCGCCAATGAGAGGCACATACACGCACACACATGTGAATGCATGCACGCAAATAGAGAGCATGTGCCTGGCACACACACACACACACACACACACACACACACACACATCTTGCCAAGGCCTCCCTACCAAGGCTTTCCCCCAGTGCTTCAGGCAGACTTGAGTGTAGTTGAACAACACCTCCCCCAAGGTTCATTTGGTACTAAGGAGGGACTGGGCGTCATCTGGGAACAAATGAACTGTGGATGGAAGCAGTGCTGGGCTTTATCCCCTCAGGTTGGAAGTTAGCAGCAGCGGTGACAAGTGCCCCCACCTCTGCCTCTTCTTGGGGCTCTCCTGACACACAAGGTCTCCAGCTCTTTCAGCAGCCTCTGCCTCCTCCGCCAGTCATCTCGCCGTTGCCTCACGACTCCTGGAGCTGGCTTCTTGAGAAGCCCTTCCGTTACGTACTAAACACAGCGCTTATCTTTCTTTTAAAAAAAACGAGTAAGGGCTTTGAACATTGATTTCTCCCTTCGGGCTAAAGTTGTTTCACTTGGGAAATGGTAGTGAAATAAAGAATGTTTGATCTGCTTTGCATTCGCCTCAGAAAATAAAAATCCCACCCCGCACTTGACAGCTCATTCATTACCCGTCTTCCCTCCTCACTAGACTGATGGGCAGGCAGGAAGAGGCTCTGTGCTCTGTAGTGAATTCCCTTGATCTGGAAAGGCTGAGGGGGTGGGTCTCCGTTGGGTCTATGGATGGTGGGTGGGGCATCTGGAATCCTAATGACAATGTCCTGTCCCAATGGACAAGATCTCAGTCTGTGGCTTCAACTCTGGTCCTGTGAACTGGGAGCTTAGTTCCTTCTAGGCTCCCAGTTATTCAGGAAGCCCTGCTAGCCTCAGGCAGAGAAGGCTAAGATGTGGGTTTCTGAGGCCACAGAAGCATCTCACATAGCCTGGTGTAGTGATAGTTGCCAATCTTACTTTGAGTCTTTGTGTAGGTGTTGGGCTATACCTCAGCAAATCTTGCAATCAAAGCTTCAGGCTGCACCCCCTCACTTGGGGGCCGGAAGAAGTGGGGAACTGACCCTCCCTGGGAAAGGGAGTGGACTCATCAAAAGCGGCTTGTGCAGAGCTCCTCCGTTGTCCCCTGGCCATTGGCCCAGTTAAGCAGACATGCTGTTTATTAAAGGAACAGTGGTTATTGGATTCTACTGTATTAACAGCAATAAATCCAAGAGACATCTTTGCACAACCTCCTCCTAAAGCTAATGTGATGTGTGAGCAGGTGCAGTAGCTGTGCTCAACATTGGGGTAAGGGGGCCGCAGCAGGGCAGTCCTCACCCCTCACCTGCTAGACGAGGCACTCCCGCCACTCATAGGAAGTGGTCAACTCTGCATAGAAGAGCAATTAAGGCTCTTTTTCAGCACTGGGGGTGGGGGGGGGGCGGTCAATGGTAAAGCACTTACCATGCTAGTGTGAGGGCCTGAGTTTGGATGCCTAGAACCCAGGTAAAGCTGCACATAGAAGCACATATGTGTAATTCCTGCACTCCTATGAAGAGACAGGAGGCAGAGATGAGAGAATTTCCCAAAGCTCACTGATCATCTAGCCAGGCCTATGCACTGCAAACAAGAAATCCCATGAAAAACAAGATGGCAGATGATCAACATTTAAAGTTGTCCTCTGACCTCCACAGCTGTACTGCATAGCACACTGCATGCACACACATGCATGTGCACACACGTGTACACACATACCTATACACACATGTGCACACACATACCTGCACACATCCATACATGTACATACATGCACATACACATACTTGTACACACATACACATGCACACACACCTGTACACACATGCACACATACCTGTACAAATCCATACACACCTGTATACACATCCACACACACATCCACATACATACATGCACACACTTGTACACACATACACACATACCTGCACACACATACTTATACACACATGCATACACATGTATCAGACATAAAAGGATTTTAAAAATATAAGGATACACTTGGACAGATACATTATAGAAATGATCTGGGAGTGAGTAGGGAGGGACAGAATGTGGGAGGAAGGAGGAGAGTGGAGGAGGGGTGAGTAATAACCCCCCACACCCCCTGTGTTCACAGACATGGCGGTTGCCTTTTGATTCTCCTTCCAGTCCTGTTTCCTTCAAACTCCAAAGGTGCGGGAATTCACTTGCGTTTTGAATCAAAACAGTACCTGCTTTATGGGAGATATTTGTTTGCTTATCCATCGGATTTACATTTTCACAAAGAACATTTCTATCAAAAGAATGAAGCCTTTGCCAATTTAAAAGCAAAGCAAAACAGGCAGGAGCAAGCTTAGCTGTTAGAAACTGGGAAGACAGGTTGCCCCCAAGCCTGGGAGCCTAACTGAAGGCTCTGCTCACAGGCAGGTGTCCAGATCACCTGTGTGATCAGCCCTGCCCCATCCTGCTCCCACAGGACCCTGGGCAACACCAGCAGAGGATAGGACCCCAGGGGAGGGCTTAGCAGCTCTGGTCCCTACAACTGGCAATTTGAAAAAGCTCAGATGCACAGAAACAGAGAGTGACAGGACTCTTCTCTTCGTACCGTCAGGGAGCCTGGGACAAAGCCACAGTAGGGATATCACTGCCCACCCAGAACACATGCACAAGGATATGAATCTTTTTTAGTACAGACACCTTCCCTTGGTTCCTTCCCCCCCCTCACTTTTTGTGTCCTCTCTCTCCCTCTCCCTCTCCCTGTCCCTGTCCCTGTCCCTGTCCCTGTCCCTGTCCCTCTCCCTCTCCCTCTCCCTCTCCCTCTCCCTCTCCCTCTCTCTCTCCCTCTCTCATTTCCAATTTCCTTCTCATACATTTTCTCCCTCCTTTTTCTTCTCTCCCTGTGTGTGTGTGTGTGTGTGTGTGTGTGTGTGTGTGTGTGTGTGCAGGTGTTTGTGTGTACAGGTGTCTGTGTGCTTGTGTGTATGTGTGTGCATGTGTGTATACATATGTATAGATGTGTGTACAGGTGTGTGTATGTGTGTGCATGTGTGTATAGGTGTGTGTGTACACATGTGCGTACATGCATGTGTGTGCAGTGTGCTGTGCAGTGCGTCTGTGGAGGTCAGAGGACAACATTAAATGTTAATCGTCTTCCAACCTGTTTTTCATGGGAGTTTTTCATCTCCCTTCCCCTCTCCCCTCCCCTCCTCTCCCCTCCCCTCCCCTCCCCTCCCCTTCCCATCCCGTTCTCTCCTCCTCTCTCTCTTTTAACAGCATGATTCACATACATCACTACAAGGTTGAAGAGCAGCACTGATGGCCACATCCTGTCTCCTGAATCTGGAAACAAGAGATGCCTGGTGCATTTGGTGGGAGCGACCCTCCATGTTCTTCTGTAGCATCGTGCAGGACTCAGGGAACCCTTTCTCCTACCAAGATGCTGTGGCTGTGGCTCCAGCAGGGGAAGCAGCGTTTGAGCACTGAGGTGTACTTGCCTGGGGGACAGGAGGCTGGCTCTGGCTCAGCACCCTGAGTGGTGATAAGGCTTCTTCATGGGCTGGGAGACATGAAGGATGAAGATGCAGACCTGTGGCACCCTCAGGCCCCAGAATGAACCAGAGGTGATGACTCCTCCCTACCACTGAGCTCCAAATCCTTCCTCCCAAGAGCTCTGGTCCATTCCATACTGCCCTGGCCCTAACCCAGTCACTCCACGGGCATAGACTCCCTCCTTATCACTCTAGCTGCCCTCTTACTTCTGGTGCCTTCTCCTCAGCACAATTCAAAACCAGGCCTGATCTTCCCTAGGCTAAGGGGCTTCACTGCAATAACATGTCTGGAGACCTCATGTGGAGGACCAAGACCTACAGTGTATGACAGAGTCTCCCCTCACCCATAGGTAACACAGTCTTCCCCTGGATCACAGAGACCAGACCGTTGGGGGTGGGAGTGGGGGAATCAGAGTCCTCCCAAGAGCATCAGAGTCCTCCCGTGTACAACAGACTCCTCCCATGGATGACGGAGTCTTCTCATTGATGGTAGAGTCCTGTAGATGACTTAATCCTCCCATGAGAACCAGGTTCCTTCCATGAATGACAGAGTTCTCCCAGAGATGACAGAGTTTCTTTGTGGGTGATAGAATCCTTTCATGGCTGTCATAGTCTTCCCGTCACTGACAGAATCTTCCCATGGATACCAGCATCCCTCAATGACACCCATCCTTCTCCAGCCTCTTTGTCAGCTTAGCTCAATGTTCATATGAATCCCAGGCTACCTTGGCACCCACAGTAGGTCTTAGGAAAGCACATAGTGAGTGCTTTCATCTTTCTGTCAACTTTAGAGCATCAGCTCCAGCAGAAACTGGAGGAAGAAGAAGTGGCAGTCACACTGTCTGATGGGAGTGAGGAAGAAGCTCCAGCTGGGCTCACAGCAGCTCCCGGACACTTTCCCCAGCATCAGGTCGAAGAGGAAGGGAGTGGCTTTTAGAGAGAAAAGGATGGGGCTTGCTGTCAGTCATGAGAGTGGCCAGCTGCTGAAGCTGTCTGCCTCCTTCAGTTCTGTGCAAAGCAGATTGTGGAGGAAGAGGAATGCAGGAGATCCACTCAAGCTTCCAGCTGAAAGTCCGAACTGGAACCTCAACTGGGCAAGAGTTGGGTTGTGAGAGCTTTTAATCAGCCAGGGGGCATTGAGGAGGAAGAGGTGGCCATAGAAGGTGTGGTCAAGGTTGATCCTGACAGTTCCCAACACATGAAACATAAAGCTACACTGGGGAGCATGTAGAGGTGCGAACAAGTGGAGGTGTGAGCATGTAGAGGTGTGAGCACGTGGAGGTGTGAGCATATGGAGGTGTGAGCATGTGGAGGTGTCAGCATGTGGATGTGTTAGCATGAGGAGATGCAATTGTGTGGAGGTGTGAACATATGGAGGTATGAGCAGGTGGATGTGTGAGAACATGGAAGTGTGAACATGTAGAGGTGTGAGCATGTGGTGCTGTGAGCATGTGGAGGTGTGAGCATGTGGAAGTGTGAGCATGAAGAGGTATGAGCACGTGGAGGTGTGAGCATGAAGAGGTGCGAGCATGTGGAGGTGTGAGTGTGTGGAGTTGTGAGCATATGGAGATGTGAACATTTGGAGGTGTGAACATGTGGAGGTGTGAACATGTAGAGGTTTGAGCATGAGGAAGTGCAATTGTGTGGAGGTGTGAACAAGTGGAAGTGTGAGCATGTGGAGCTGTGAGCATGTGGAGCTGTGAGCATGTGGAGCTGTAAACAAGTGTAGGTGTGAGCATATGGAGGTGTGAGCATGTGGGGATGTGAGCGTGTGGAGATGTGAGCATGTAGAGGTGTGAGCATATAGAAGTGTGAACATGTAGAGGTGTGAGCATGTGGGGATGTGAGCATGTGGAGATGTGAGCATGTGGAGGTGTGAGCATGTGGGAGTGTGAGCATGAGGAGATGTGAGCACATGGAGCTGTGAGCATGTGGAGGTGTGAACATATGGAGGTGTGAGCATGAGGAGGTGCAATTGTGTGGAGGTGTAAGTCTGTGGAGGTATGAGCATGTGGAAGTGTGATCACGTGGAAGTGTGAGCATGTAGAGGTGTGATCACGTGGAAGTGTGAGCATGTAGAGGTGTGACCGTGTAGAGGTGTGAGCGTGTAGAGCTGTGAGCACATGGAGGTGTGAGCATGTGGAGGTGCAAGTGTGTGGAGGTGCATGGGCCTATCAGCAGGACCGAGTAACTGTACGTAACTGGGTGGCGCAGAAACTGCACATTTAGATGTGCAGATGCAGTTGGACACCCAGATACCACTGGCCTTCTGCATGTTGTCCTCAGAGACAGCCATGCAAGGAGGATCTGAAAATCACCAGAGGCATCAAGAGAAGACCCCAGCTTTAAAGGAATGTCCACGGGCTCAAAACACATTAACTACCTTTGCATGGATGCAGACCATGTGCTCTAGATCTGTGCTTCATTCTTGCCAATGGCAACAGGCCCTGTGTACTCTCATGAAGATAGGGTCAGCTACAGAAGGGGAAACATTTTCTTCAGTGGTGAGGAGACTGGCCAGTAGCCCATATCCCAGCAGAGCACATAACAGATGCTCAATAAACTCAATGGCCATTTTTAAAAGTCATGAAAGATTGAGGAGTGGGTCAGAAGCTGTGAGAAAGAAATCTCTGTAAAGCAGTGAGCATGTGTGCAACGGTCCTTGGGTGGCGGGTGGGGGGGGGGGGGGAGGATGGTGGTGAGTTAGGATCACAGAAAAGATGGAGGAGCTGGTGTCTGGCTGTTCTGGTCAGGGATGGGTAGGTGGAGTGAGGTGGGAGTTTTTCGTGGTTGAGAAGCGAAAGCCAGCCAGAAGTGGATAATGACCGTGGCAGCATAAAATATTGCTGGAGGCAATGGAGGAGAAATTTTGAGAAGGCAATTAGAAATTGTACAACTTCTCAGCAAACCAGTGATGATCCCCCTCTTCAAAGCAATCGCTCATAAAATTAAGGCCTCCAAGAGAGAGAAGGCGGGAGGGAGGTGGAATGCAGATTGGGTTTTAGCAGAGAAACTTTGCAATTTGGATCCGCGAGAAGCACAGCCCGGGACTTGGCTAGGAAGTAGCTGTGGTTTACATTAGTGGGATATTTGTAATTCTGTCCCGTCTCTCTCCCACTCAGTACTAAATTCTTCACATTGAACTCTGCCTCGTGCTCCGTGAGGGGTTTTCATTACCTCTGTGTAACTAACAGCATAGCAATCCAGGTCTTTAGCATGAGCAGATTGGCCACACGGGTGACGTGCCAGCCATTACCTGGCACTGCTCAGTGAGCGTTTGACACAGACAGAATTGCTTGGATACAGTCAGCCCATGGGCAGCCTCACACATCGAACCAGCGAGGATGGGCCATGGGAGAGAGCAAACCGTGGGAGAGAAACACAGAAGTACATCATCTAGCCTGATCGGCTTCTCCCATCCATCAGGGGCTCTGTCCCAGGGAGACAAGAGCACATTGCAGAAAACCCCACTGTTGGCCCCTGGAGCTCGTCGGCCCACCCCTTTCCCTCTTAAAACAGACTGTGACCACTTCACTCTGCACAGTGGCACTCTGGTTTGCTGTCCCCACTCATTGTCTCTTAGAAAGCACTGGAAGGGTTCCCAGGGAGTTGTGGGGGAACAGGGAGGATCATGCTTCACAAATGACTCTCCCACTGCTACCTGCTACCTGGGATCCCACGTCAAACTCCCGTGCTTTCAGATGGATATTTGCTAATTGCAAGAACTCTGGGGAAAGCCTGTATGTGCACCCTCATCTTGATACCTGTAAGTGAGCAGATGGGTGTCCTTACCTGCTTGGAAGAAGACCGTGGGTAAAAACTCTCTACCAACAGCCATATATGAGCATCCTTCAAGAACAACCTCTGCTGAGAGACCTTGAGTCAGTCCCAGAGGATTTGTATGGGTCCTTTCTGCCAGCCTAATGTGTGCTATCACCCATCACACAACAGTGCATACTCTAGTCATCAGGGTGTACCTGTTACAGGGGTCACATCTAGGAGGACACTTCTTGAGGGGGTCTGAGGCACCACAGAGCTCCTCCTGCTAACAACTCCAACATGTGTCTTGTTCTCCCTTCCCTCAAAGTGTGAGGTTCCACAGGAAGTCTGGTTCTTGAGACGTGAACACTGGTCTATTGACTTCAGGACAAACTCCCCCATCCCCAGGCCCATAGGTCCCTGCTCCTCTGCCTTTTCCTCCACCAGCAGCTCTTGAGAAGATCGCTAGTTATTCACCAAGCACGTGTGTCATGAGTATAAGTCTGTGAGTCATGAGATATGTTGGGCACCCAGCATGAGGGAGATGTGGAGGCTGCAGAGAGGGATAGATGGATGGGTAAAGCGCTTGCTACACATGCATGAATCCATGTAAACCTGGGTGTGGTCACATGTGGGTTTAGCCCCTGTACTCTTACAGGCAGATGGGAGATGGACAGGAGAGTTTCTGGAAGCCCTCAGGCCAGGCAGCCTGGTGTGCACAGCAGGGAATAACAAGGCAGAGGTAAGAACCAGTGTCTAAGATTGTTCTCTGATCTCTACATGCTCCCTGTGGTGTGTGTGTGTGTGTGTGTGTGTGTGTGTGTGTGTGTGTGTGTGTGTGTGTGTGTGTCTAAGATTGTTCTCTGATCTCTACATGCTCCCTGTGGTGTGTGTGTGTGTCCACATGCACGCACACACACATACACATACCACTGCAAACAAAATGAGCCATGAGCCATGAGCCACACCATCAAGAACCCAAGGGACCAACTTCAGAGCCCATTGTTAGGTTCAGCACCTGACACCCTTCCAAGCATGGGAGGCTCAGCATGGGGGCAGCAAGTCCCTAAGTCCCTGCAAGGCTCTCTGCACACCTCGGACTCTTCCTGCTGCCATGTTTTGTATCTTCCCACGGTGTATCCGTCACATGCCAGCTCTAGGCAAGGTTCCTTCTGGCTCAACGTTGAGTTGTCCCCATATCTATGGGGTGGACATTCCCTGTCCTGTTTGACAGAAGAAGCAGCAGAAGGTGGAATATTTACCCAGGTGGCTTATGTCCAAGTGTGAGACAGAGGCAGAGGTGACCTCCTTCCCTCTCACCTCCAAAGGATTCACCCCAACTCACCCAGCTGTAAGATGCCTGCGAAGACATTGCCCAGTTTTCTGAATTTGGTATCATGTGGTCTGTCTCTCTGCCCCACAAAAAGCTGTCCTTCATGTCACTCCTAAACAAGCCTAGTGGGTGGGGGAGGGGCAGCCTTCCCCAGGCAATGCCCGGGCTCTGTCTATCCTGAGGACACGGCTCTGTCTAAGTCCCGGAATCCCTGTCCCATCCCTCCACAGCTGCCACATCCACAGTCTGGCACAGGAAATACAGGCTCCAATGAGCTTTAATTTGTGGTTGGACTGGGTTCAGCAACACATCTCCAAATCAGATGTTTAATTTACTCCATTTATCCTCCATCCCCTGTCCCCATCTCAGAGCCTAACGGCCTTCGGCTTGGGCAATGGACACGTCCAAATGGACCATTTGGACGAAGCCTCGCATCTGACTGAGCGCAGCCAAGGCATGCTGCAAATGGAGCCACCGACATATGGCTGAAGAAGGAGAAAGATTTATAGCCACACTGCGAATCTGAGACAACTGGGGCTTACAGAGTGGCAGAAGCCTCGCTGCTGGGCTCCTGCTGGGTGACGTTTGAGCAGAAAAGTGGTCTCCAAGGGACTCCTGGGCAAAACAGCAGTGCTTGTGAACTTCCCTCTAGTTTGATCTCTGTTGCTGTGGCAAACACCATGACCAAAAGCAACTTAGGGGAGGAAAGGGTTTATTTGCCTCACACTTCCAGATCACAGGCTGTCCTTGAGGAAGGTCAACGTGGAAACTGGAAAGCACGCTTGCTTGCTATTACGCACAGCATTATCTCCAGCCCAGGCTCTCACTTCTCAGCCAGGAAGTACAGGAACCATGGAAAATGCTTGAGGATTTGCTCCCAGCTCATGCCTTCCTAGCTTTCTTTTATAGCCCAGGACTACCTGTTTAGGGAATGGTGCTGCCCACAGTGGACCAAAGCTCCTAAACAAATGAACAGTCATGCTAATATCCCACAGACATGCCCACATGCCAATTTGATCTAGGCAATTCCTCGATCACAACCACACGTGGACACACACACACACACACACACGAGCCTAAGCATATTACATGAAGGAAAAGATGGTGCCATCAAGTACTAGGTAATAAGACACAGTATGGCCATGCCATGGACATTATACCCACATGAACATGTACGGAGGGTTCTCTCTATGGCTGCTGCTGACCTACCTGGATAGGTAGCTCAGTGGTAAAAACCTTGCTGAGCAAACACAAGGGCCAGAGTTCAGAATGCCAGAACCCACGTAAAGCCAGACAGCATAGTATACATGTCTATAATTCCAGTGCTCCTGTGGTGAGATTAGGAGTGCAGACAGGAGAATCTCTGGTAGCTGTGGTCCAGCTAATCTGTAGCAGACTTTGGCAATGGGACCCTGTCTCAAACAAGGTGACAGATGAGGACTGACACCCAAGGTTGTTCTCAAATCTCTACACTTGTGTCACATTATGCTTCTGCCTGAACTCACACTTGTGAACACACACGCATGTACACACACATATACACATGCTTACACACACAAATGCATACACACATGCACACACATACACACCCATATACACACACACTCACATACACACATGCACACATATACACACATAAACACACACAAGCACACACATACACACATATGCACACACATACACACATGCTGTAGCTCTCATGCCTTCTCTGATCTCTACTCAGAACTTTCTGCAGCCAGAGCACATGTATGCGCATCTCCTGGATCAGGATGAGAGGCCATCTGGGAGCTGGTGGAAGGGATCTCAGACAAACAGACTCCAAAAAATGCCAAGGAAAGTCTCAGTGTCTGCTCATAAATAGTAGTCTCCAGGGCGTGGCCAGCAGGAGGGCTTGTATGTATTACTACATACAAGGTACATAGCAATCCCCATCTATGCCTGTGCCTGCACACATCCATCTGTGTCTGAGCAGTGAGGAGAGAGGATAAAAGGGGATGAGTTAGTTTAAGACATTGGCTCACATAACTGAAGGGCTGGCAAGTCCTCATAGGGGGAATCAAGGTTGGCTGCAGATGGGGTGGGGTGCAGATGGAGCCTGCAGGCTTTATGTAGGGAGACTTCCCAGGAGTCTTCAGTTCTCCCACTGGAGGCCTTGGCTTTGAGTGAGATACTCCCTCTGAGGCTCAAGCATTTGAGCCTGAGGTCCCTAGCTGGTGGTGTCATTTGGAGAGGCTATGGCGAGGTGCAGGCTGGAGGAAGTACACTGCTGGGGCCTGGCTCTGAGCATTTAAAAGTCTCACTTCGATTCCAGTTTGCTCTTCCTGGTTTGGGTTTGCAGTAGAAGGTTTGGTTTCTCCATTTCCTGATTCCATGCCTCTCTGTCATGATGGACTCTTGTTCCTCTGGCACCGTAAGCCCAAATAGACTATGTCTTTTATAAATGGCCTTGGTCATGGTGGTTTTTATTATAGCAACAGAAACTAACATAGCTTTCAATTGATTGCCCCAGGCACGCACACGTGGAAGGTGTGATGCACACACACTTGGAAGACTGCCTACCTCTCTTTATTATTGACTTCAATGTTAATCACAGTTTAACCAGACCTTCCCAAGACACACCTAGGCTGACACTCAGCTCAACATCCAAGTACTATGATCCACCCAAGGTGACATAGATGGTTCTTCTGTAGTACTGTGGTCTCTGGGAGAGTGCAGTTGGGTGGCCTCTCCAACTATAGAGGATTCCAATACAGCCCATCTTCAGGCCACCTCTCATGTGACTTGGAACAGTGTCTGGAGACAGACAGGTATGTGCACATGACTATCTTGCAGTTAGTGACAAAGGACACAATTTGTTCTCCTCCTGTGGATGAGCTTCACCAAAATGGCACCCTCTCCCTCATTGTATCTTCAACAGATAATTAGAAATCCACCTGTGGGAAACATGTATGTTAGTCGTGATCAGCTCTTCACACACACCACTGTGTCTACAGAGTTCGGAGCCCTGCATTTTGAGGAGCTAAGACCTTGTGAGCATCAGTCCTCCTGGACTAGCAACTGACTGTGGATTCATAAACTCCCCGAGAAGCATCATTTCTGCTCTTGGCATCTGAAGTACGGGGCTGGTCGACGCTGCTACTAATTAGAAATTTGAGGGTCATTTCACGGACTTGTTGGCTGGCATGAGAGAGGCCTCTGTGGCTTAGTGCTCGGCTAGGTTCACAAGCTGTGGCTTCTCTGTGCTGAATGGCAGCCGATGCATCTTGTTAAATAGAAGATTTCTCCTCTTGCAGGTTAAGGCTCTCTCTCTCTCCATCATCAGTTTTCTCCAAAGGGGTTCTGTATTTAATGGCTGTGGAGTCCAGGAAAGGCAAGCTTCTTTCATGTGCCTAAGCCTCTGAGGAGGCATCTGCATGGTGTGTTCAAGGGTCAGTTATGGCAAAGCATGGGCCTTCCGGCTCCTCCACCAGAGCCTCAGAGAACTTCTCCTGGAGAGCTGGGTCTCACAGGACAAAGGTCCCTCCAAGAACCTGGGAGATGATTCGGATGTTAGTAAACCATAGGCTTCATCTCCGGGCCAGAGTAGATGATTACTCTACTTTGGGAAGCTTCCTGCAGCTGTGCCTGGCATGCCGCATGGCTGGCATTTGCCTTCCTTGGGGCTCCGTGTAGCACTGTGATCATTGCTCTATTTTGACTCCCCTATTGAGGAATCTCTACAAGGACCTCCAACATCCAACAGTGAACTCTCTGGAGAAGGGGATGGAGTGCTACAGCCACATGCCTAGTGCGTTCTCTGTGTCTGCAAAACCATGACACTCCATTGAGCAAGCACTTTGCAGCACGGTGGACAACGTGAACTCTCTGCCCCTCTGGACTCCTAGCAGGAGCTATGGGGCACTTTACTGGCTGACTGTATGGACATGAAGCCCAGTGTGCTCCTTACTACACAGGACCGCTTTCCTGAAGGGAGTCTGCCCCGGTTGGTCTTCAGAACACTTTTGTGATAAAAGTAGAACTGTTGTAAGTGATGTTGCTGAAGGAGCTGGTACCAATTACCTTTCAAAGAGCCTAATTAGGAGAGCTGTTGTACACTGCAGGCAGCCCTGACATGCCACGGAAGGGGAAGGGACGCATCCAGTCCCTTCAATTAGGAAGAACTCAAGAACTGTCTCACTAATACGGGGTTTTGGGGGGGGGGTTCATAACATATGGTCCAGCTCAGGGGCCGTACAGGAATGCACTAGGTATGAGTTATCCTTGGGTCTGGCCATCAAGACTGAGCCTACAGCCATAAGAGGAGAGATGTCAGCTCTTCTTGATGAGCCCACAGCCATAAGAGGAGAGATCTCCACTCTTCCTGACAGCTGTGGGGTCACAGCGTGGGTTGTTTTTAACTCTGTCCCGACAGAGTTATGGCAGGGCATGGCGTGATTTGAGGAAGAGAAAGAAGCAGATATCAAGACTATGAACAAGCAATTTATGCTCCCCTGCTCTTCAGTCTGCCTTGGAGACGAGGGTCTCTTGAAGCCCAGGCTAGCTCCAATTCACTGTGTAGCTGAAGATGACCATGAACACCTGATAACCATGCCTCCACCTTTCTAGTGTCAGGACCCCAGGCATGTACCACTATGCAATGCTGGGGAGGAAATCCGGGGATTTGAGCATATCCAACGGAGCCATATCCCTGGTCTCACACACTTGCATATTTATACTTCTAAACTTCTGAGCCCTGACTGAGAGAGTGGGGTTAGCCTTGAAGACTCCTGAGCTGTCTGTAGGATGTCCTTCCTAGTGTCTTGTGGAAGCATTTGAGTTCTGTTTTGAGGGATGATGATAGAATCCCAGTTTTCTACCACCAAGTTCTACCTCAAGAACCCATGTGATTCCTTGATACTAACGTTAATTTCCAACAACTGTATCCCCTTGGCCCTTCCCTAATTAATTAATTATCTCCTGAATCTCACTGTAAAGAAGACCAAGAGCAGCCATCAGTGGTCATTCCACAGAGATTCGGGCTTCTTGCGGATTTGAGAGTTCCCTTCTCAGGAGGACGTCACCCTCTAAGTCACTCCCCCTGTAAAGACTCAGCAATAGATGCTTTCTTTTGAGTTCTCTGCAATACTGTAGCTGGAGTGACCTTAACTTCAGTTATAAACAGAGTCCATATTTTTCCTGGAGAAGTCAGCATTATGGCCTTCAGAGTCCATAGTCCATGAGCATCCCTGACTTTGGAACACTTACCATGGTTGTCATAACACTCTTCTCACTATGTCTCTCTAGTCTGCTTCTCTAACATATTCATTAGTCAGCTCTGCACCACTGTGTGAAAACACCCAAAGCCACTAACTTTATAGAGTGATAAGGTTTATGTGATGGTTTGTATATGCTCGGCCCAGTGTGTGCTTTGTTGGAATAGGAGTGTCATTGTGGGTGTGGACTTTTAAGACCCTCATCTTAGCTGCCTAAAAACAAGTATTCTGCTAGCAGCCTTCAGATGAAAATGTAGAACTCTCAGCTCCTCCAGCCTGCCTGGATGCTGCCATGCATTGCCTTGATGATAATGGACTGAACCTCTGAACCTGTAAGCCAGCCCCAGTTAAATGAGTTGCCTTGGTCATGGTGTCTGTTCACAGCACTAAAACCCTAACTAACTAAGACAGTTTACTAGGTAGCAGTTTTACAAGATTAGAGGGGCCCATTGGTTTGGCCTCTGATGAGGGTGACACAGACTGATGTATGTAGGTACAGATGATTACATCTTGAAATAGGGGAGAAAGGATAGACAGAGCCTCATGATGCCCCAATGCTATACTCCCAGTGACATAAGGATTTCTCTTGAGGCCTTCTTATATGCTTCTCTTGAGGAGCATCCCAAAGTTTCCACCATCCCCCAGGGCAGGGGATCCAGACAGGTCATTGATACCCAGCTGGCAGCTACCAGCTCACAAGAGGCATCTACTCAGCCCGAGCACGCTGCTAGTCAGCAAGGCACTCTCAGTAGGCAGAGGTCCGAGTACGCTGCTGTGTGCTGCTCTTCTGCATCTTCTGACCTACATCACCATGTTTCTTCCCTCCAGATGATTCTAACCAGATATCTGTGCCTACGCTGTCTTCTTAAGGCATGCTTAAGGCCACTTTTGATCAGACAAAACTCATGAGATGTGGTCTTCACACACTCCGGCCCTTGTGTGTCTGCTTTGATCTCTGCAATCATTTACAATGGTAATTCCAGCCTATGGGAAGTCTAAAAGTGTTAAGTGCTTAATAATAGATTAAACAAGATACAAATAGTTCGGGATGAAAGTTCTGCCTTCTCCCTCCCCGCCATCCAGGCATCTCTGCCTCCCACCGCATATTCACAGAGCCCTGTCCATTTCTGAGGGCATACGTGATGATCTCAAGCTCACCACTGGCTCTGGGCTGGCTGACCCTCCACTAGACTAGGCTGCTGGCTAAAGTAAATCAAGGGTGGGGGGGTGGGGGTGGGGAATTGGAAAAGAGCTAGCTCTCACCAGTGTCATGCAGCGACCCCAGGCATGTGGGGCCAACAGAATCACCTTTCACCTCGCTTGCACTGGTCTGTGACAAGTGTGTTCTTAGGTCTGTGGGAAGTGGTCCTGTGAAGGTTTGTTTTGAACAGTGAAGAGCCATGAGAGCCAAATTATTGGGGAAAAGGACAAGAGGGACCCTGGTCAGTGGCAAGGGTGGCAGTGGCCAGTCAGTGACAACACACTGACTGTGTGTGAGAGCCTGGTGCACACTGATTGTGTGTGTGAGCCTGGTGCACACTGACTGTGTGTGTGAGCCTGGTGCACACTGACTGTGTGTGAGAGACTGGTGCACAATGACTGTGTGTGTGAGTCTGGTGCACACTGACTGTGTGTGTGAGTCTGGTGCACACTGTGTGTGAGAGCCTGGTACACACTGTGTGTGTGAGCCTGGTGCACACTGACTGTATGTGAGAGCCTGGTGCACACTGACTGTGTGTGTGAGTCTGGTGCACACTGACTGTGTGTGTGAGCCTGGTGCACACTGACTGTGTGTGAGAGACTGGTGCACAATGACTGTGTGTGTGAGTCTGGTGCACACTGACTGTGTGTGAGAGCCTGGTACACACTGACTGTGTGTGAGAGTCTGGTGCACACTGACTGTGTGTGAGCCTTGTACACACTGACTGTGTGTGAGAGTCTGGTGCACACTGTGTGTGTGTGAGCCTGGTGCATACTGACTGTGTGTGAAAGCCTGGTGCACACTGACTGTGTGTGTGAGAGTCTGGTGCACACTGACTGTGTGTGTGAGAGTCTGGTGCACACTGACTGTGTGTGTGAGAGTCTGATGCACACTGACTGTGTGTGTAAGCCTGGTGCATACTGACTGTGTGTGAGAGCCTGGTGCACACTGACCACGTGTGTGAGAGTCTGATGCACACTGACTGTGTGTGTGAGCCTGGTGCACACTGACTGTGTGTGTGAGCCTGGTGCACACTGACTGTGTGTGTGAGCCCGGTGCACACTGACTGTGTGTGAGAGCCTGGTGCACACTGATTGTGTGTGTGAGCCCGGTGCACACTGACTGTGTGTGTGAGACTGGTGCATACTGACTGTGTTTGAGAGCCTGGTGCACACTGACTGTATGTGAGAGCCTGGTGCACACTGTGTGTGAGAGCCTGGTACACACTGACTGTGTGTGTGAGACTGGTGCACACTGACTGTGTATGTGAGAGCCTGGTGCACACTGACTGTGTGTGTGAGTCTGGTGCACACTGACTGTGTGTGTGAGCCTGGTGCACACTGACTGTGTGTGTGAGACTGGTGCACACTGACTGTGTGTGTGAGTCTGGTGCACACTGACTGTGTGTGTGAGAGTCTGGTGCACACTGACTGTGTGTGTGAGAGTCTGATGCACACTGACTGTGTGTGTGAGCCTGGTGCATACTGACTGTGTGTGAGAGCCTGGTGTACACTGACTCTGTGTGTGAGAGTCTGATGCACACTGACTGTGTGTGTGAGAGTCTGATGCACACTGACTGTGTGTGTGAGCCTGGTGCACACTGACTGTGTGTGTGAGTCTGGTGCACACTGACTGTGTGTGTGAGAGTCTGGTGCACACTGACTGTTTGTGTGAGAGTCTGATGCACACTGACTGTGTGTGTGAGCCTGGTGCACACTGACTGTGTGTGTGAGCCTGGTGCACACTGACTGACTGTGTGAGCCTGGTGCACACTGACTGTGTGTGTGAGAGTCTGGTGCACACTGACTGTGTGTGTGAGAGTCTGGTGCACACTGACTGTGTGTGTGAGAGTCTGATGCACACTGACTGTGTGTGTGAGCCTGGTGCATACTAACTGTGTGTGAGAGCCTGGTGCACACTGACAGTGTGTATGAGAGTCTGATGCACACTGACTGTATGTGTGAGCCTGGTGCACACTGACTGTGTGTGTGAGCCTAGTGCACACTGACTGTGTGTGTGAGCCTGGTGCACACTGACTGTGTGTGAGAGCCTGGTGCACACTAACTGTGTGTGAGAGTTTGATGTGGTGATTTGGATGAGATGCCCCCCATAGTCCAGACATTTGGATGCTTAGTTCTCTGTTGGTGGCTGTTTGGAGGAGCCTTAGCAGGTAAAGCCTGCCAGAGTGAGTGTGCCAATAGGGACTGGCTTTGGGGACCAGTTCTGTTCACTCTGTTTCCTGCTTGCAGTTAAAGGTGTGAGCCACTCGGCTGTTCCTGCCACACTTTCCCACAGTGATGGGGGTGACTCTTGTCCCTGTGGAGTCTTCTTCCCAACCAGCTCTTTCATAAGTTGTCTTGGACGTGGAGTTTTATCACCACAACAGAAAAGGAACTAGGTCGCCTGGCAACTGGAGTTCCATCCCTGGAACTTGTGGTGGAAGGAGAGAACTGACTTCTGGAAGCCATCCTCTGACCACATTTACTGTGGCATGTGCATGAGCATGTACACACAGCAGCAGCAACAGCAGCAGCAGCAGCAACAACAAAATAATAGTAATACTATTCTAAGAAAGAACAGCAGCAGGGGCAAGTGAATGCAGATATGCACGTGCATTGAGACGTGTGTGTCAGTGTATGCTCACAGCGTGTAATGGGTTCTTATTTGCAAGTACATGTAAGCATGTATATATGAGAGTGTGTACACGTCAGCATAGGTACACTTAAATGTAGAGCTACATGCCTTGTATAAATGCACATGTGCTTGGTTAAGTGTATATGCATACATGTGAATTCTGGTGTATATGCCCCCCTGTGCATAGGCAGTATGTGTGTGTGTGTGTGTGTGTGTGTGTGTGTGTGTGTGTGTGTGTGTGTGTGTGTGACTTTTTTTTAGAGCACTGAATTTGGTTAAGTGCTACAGACAGGAAGTGTAAGCATCCTGCCTCGGTGCATTCCCTGTTGTCATGGAAACAAAGCTCACCTGGAGCTGTACACTGGGATTAGTGTCCTGAGCTCACCTGCAGGCAGAAACAGGGAGTGAGGCTTAACTACATCGCAGGGGTGTTCTTGGCCTCTTGGGTATATCTTCTGCTCAGCCAGAAACAAAGCTTGTAGTCTAGGCTAGGACCTTGAACTATCAAGACGGGATCCTTCTCCTAAAAGTGGTCTGGATCACTCTGTTGCTTCAGAGCCATCTGAGTCTCTGCAGTGACCACCTGGGCTTAATGAGTGCAGGGCCATCGTTTTGAATTTCAGCCAGCAAAACCTGGGAGTTTAATCCTCAGAGTAGAAGTTAAGATACATTCGCCTCTTGGTCAGCACCATGGGTAGTGTCTTGTCTATAAAAGGACTCTGACAAATGCCATCAGACTTTAATGCAGTCACGTGGAATCAAAGGAGAACGAAATAAGTCAGATTGAACAAAGATGCAGACATCGGACACAAGCCAGGCATGGGAGCTCCCGGCACATGCGGAAGGCTAAGTAGCCCATCAGAGGACTAGAGCAAGCCTTGCTTTCCCTCTTCTAAGGCCACTGCAAGGCACTGATCTCAGTGAGGGATTAATCTGGTCAAAGGATGAGAGCAGAGCCAGGCAGGGGAAGATCAGACGTTTATCATGTAGTGACTCAGTGTCCGAGTAATTTCAAATCCTCGGGGAAAAGCTGTGTAATTTTCCATCTGGATTTGTCCCCAGTTCCTTCCAAGCCATGGTTACAGCCGCTGCCTTCAGCACCAGCAGTGACAGGTTCTGATGGTTTTGAGTCATGAGACACTAAGCGAAATCAGACCATTGTTTTCTGTTGGGAATTTTTTCCCCCTGTGGCTTTTCATTATCCCCGTGATGGCTAAATGGATGGGGTTCTAAAAGCCTTTTAAAAGACCCAAAGAGAGGGCTTGTTTTCCAGCCAAGACCAATAGGAAATGATTTGGACCTTCAAGCT
Source organism: Mus musculus (assembly GCF_000001635.26). NCBI lineage: Eukaryota > Metazoa > Chordata > Mammalia > Rodentia > Muridae > Mus > Mus musculus. The sequence continues at coordinate 153,251,188 of NC_000070.6, read as the reverse complement.
GTTTTCAGAATGAGTTATGATCAGTCAAAAAAAGAAGCTCCTAATTAGAATAGCTTCTACCACACTAGCTACTGGGCATGCTGCTGTACTTAAATATGAAGATGCGTTACTTATCTGGGGAGCGACCCATACGTCTCCTGTGTGTAATCTGGCAGGAATTGGATGCCAGGATGCTGTTTGACCATAAGTAAGGCAAAGACCAAGAGGGTGCAATGAGGACCCCAAGGCTGATGGCACAGCCATCATCATAGAAACTGCGGCCCTTGGGGCTGTAATTAAAGGGGCCGTAGAATAAGCATGTTGTGGTGAGTGCTAGGGTACATCTGCTCCCCAGCAAAACCACGGCATTCCCTGAAGTGCTGTCTTAATTAAAGATGTAAATCCATCAGGCATCTGAACAAACTGTGAGATACAGGGCTTCGTGGATTTCCTCCTGCAAACTCCTTGTTCTGGAGAGCAAGGGGATGAGGACCTGGGCCACCAAGACGTAGCAGAGACAAAGGAAAGTAGGAAGAAAAGTAGGTGAGGAGAGGGTTAGACTGTAGAGGTCTAGTGGGCGCAGTGCCCACAAACGGCCTCGCCCATCATTTCAGAGAATCCCCATCTCACGGTGAGCCTCCGAGAGAGGACAAAAGAGACCCTTCCATTCAAAATTCCAGCCAATGCCTACAGAGGTCTCTGGTAGAGTTGGTTCTTCTCCTGTTCCCGGTTCCTAAGCACCCCCAAAAAATGCTTAAAATAGAGGTGGGACAGATGGCCCTGCACTTGTTAAGTCCAGGCAGTCACTGAGAGACTCAGACACCTCTGAAAAAACAGAGTGATCCAGACCACTTTCAGGAGAAGGATCCGGTCTTGACTGTTCCAGGGGAGCAAGGAAGACACTGTGTGGCTTCTTACAAGCTTGTCATCCACAGAAGGAGGGCCTCCCTCTGAGCTCTCCACATCATCGCCTTTGGCATCTTGGAAGTTCTTGCTTTCATTTGGGGGTTCAAGCTCACTGGATGAACTTTCCCTGGGGAGCTATGTACAAACATCTGTTCTACACACACAGGGCACCAAGGACAGACCAAGGTATCAGTTCACCCAGGTCCAGAAGATCACACCAGTGACTTCACTGTGTTTACTTATAGAGCATGGACAGTGATGGGGTTACTTGCGGGAGTTTCACTGACTCCAGAGCACTGCCTCAATATAAAATCCTACCCAGTATGAATGGTGACATGCCTTGGACTGAATAAATGGAGCCTTTCTTCAGTTAACCCTCCTTACCCTCTATAGCGCCTGCCAAGACTCCTTAAAGCTGCGGGAGAATTGCGTCCAGCTGGGAGGGGCCTGTAAGAATTAGTAACAATAATCTCAGGTGATGTCTGACTACCCACCGGAACCCTTCCTTCTATGAGGGAATGTCAGCAGGCCACATCTTGACTCTTGATGCTCTCTACGGCTGCTCTGAACGGTTACACTTGGAAGACATCATTCCACAGCATCACACCGGGGTTAGTAAACACCACCATAGAGCAGAATGACCTCTTCCTTCAGTGCCCCATGGACATTGACCGAGGAGGCAAAGGGCATTTCTTAGTTTTCTTTTCAGAGGGAAAGCAGGTGGGCTGGGCTTACAGACTGAATGAGGCCTCACCAGACTGGAACTCTGAGAGGAATACTCAGGCTGAGTAACGGCAACAGGAGCCCTGAGGAGGCACAACCACCCCAAGACATCCATACTTAGGCTTGCATCCATATTTAGGCTTAGGATTCCTTATCTGCTAGCCCGGGCTCCCGTACACAGGGCGAGAATGCAGACTCCCAGTCAGAGCCTGGTCAGTCACGGTGGGGAGAAGACGAGGAGACATGCCTCCACTGGACTCTGCCTCACCCCCAGCCCCCTTGTCCTGTTTAAGAGTGTCATTGATCTCTTTCTTTGTGAGATTCTGTGTACTGCTTTGGAAAGAGACAGGTCCGTTAAAGGGGATTTAGTTAATGGGTTTTAAAAGCTGGAGACACTCAGCAGAACACCTCCAACCCCCCACCTCTCCAGTTATCAACCAGCCCTGCACTTTGTGACCAACCACAGGTTGGACCCTCCCCCTTCCCCTGCCGCCACAAAGCTTGCATCCATACTTAGGCTGTCACGTGGAACCTCTTTCATAAGACCTCAGAGGGGAACCTTCTCCTCTTCCATTCAGGTTTTCACGGAGAGGGACATTAACCACTGTGACACCTTCCCTACCTCAGACAGATTGGGAATAGAAGGTGGATGAAAAGCTATAGCTTAGTGCTGGCCTCACTTCTCCTGGCCCAGGACCCATAGGTTTCCTTGGTGGGCATGGGGAGTGTGGCTGAGAATCAGGACACTCACCGATACTCTACCCTGATCCACATTATGCGATATCTGCTGTGCTAATTCTAAAGGTTTCTAGATCCACGATTGGAGAAAGCAGGTGAGCCATGACTGGCTCACACAGCCCCAGCTATGTCTACAAGACTCACACTTGCTCAGAGGCTGGGCCTGACTTCCCCACGCTGTTCTGTCTTTGAGCCAGGTTCTCACACATCCCAGGTTAGACCTCGATTTCTTCTGCAGCGGGGGATGACCTTGAACTCCTGACTTCCCTGCTTTCATCTACCTCACAAATCTTGGGATTACGAGCAGGCACCATCATATCACATTTTATGAGGTACCAGGGATTGAACCTAGGACCTTAACCCATGGTAGGCAAACTCTCTCCGAGCTGAGCTGTGGTCCCAGCCCCTGCTCTGCTCTTTAAATTCCTTTTCATTGCAAACAGAGAGTCCTGTTGCCCACACTGTTTGAACAGAAGACGGATATGGATCCTGGCTCCAGGGGACTGGTGGTTATAGGGCAACATATTAAACCAAAGCAAAGGGGTAGGGCATTTTGTAAGGCCACTCTTCAATCTGAGGAAAGAAAGGGAGGCCTGGGGGAAGAGATGAAGAGAGCTGGAACTTCAGAGTAGCATGCTAACAATTCAGAGATCAGATGTCATCAACGGTCCGGAAAAAAAAATGAGCTGAATTTTCCCTAATATCTCCCTTCTCCTGGACGTTAATAATGTGATATTGATAGGTTACTCTCTGTCTATGAGACAACTAAACTGGTTTGTCCACGCGTCTCTATTGGACTCTCTCGTTTTGTGATTGACTTCGGGTTAAGAACAAAGGGACACACGGACACCCCTCCCATAAATCATCAGCCTTCTTGCTGCCGAAGAACTAATTATGCTGACACCCCCATCTTTTACAACACATTTATTAGTGGCGGCTGAGCAAGGGGATGAGGGGTGGCTGGGAAGGAGCACGGAGAGCCTTTGTCGCAGCCCACACGAGGCCATCAATCTTCGAGGGACAAGGATGCGGGAGATGTCATCCTTCCAGAAGGGATGGGATAAAAGATGTGCTGCCGAGACAGCTGATTATTAGGTATTTGCATATGAGAACTTGCAATTTGTACCCATCATGCCTGCCTCTGCCTCGCCTGCTGGCATTCCCCTCTAAGTGCATTTTCCGTAAGTCCTAGGCTGACGGAGAACAACAGAACATCCTGGCCAAGGTCTGCTAGGGGTGTGGATGTGCTCAGCTGGAGCTCTGCACGGGTAAGGGTCTATGCCCTCATGCCAGGGCACAGGGCAGATTCAGAAAACACAAGGTCTTCTCCATAATTACACAATCCTCAGGTTCCTGTTGGGGGAACTCCTCAAACGCAAGAAGAACTGGGCAAGGTAGGGTGTAACTGGCTGTTGCTGCATCGAGTTTTTTGGGGGGTTTCATTCAAAGAATTGAAATTGTGTATACACATAGCAAAGGGTTTTGTTCAGAAGCAAAAGCACAAGGCAGACACACCAATGGGACCAGCAGGCACGGGTGAAGGGACTTGAGAGGCCTGGGTGACTTCTGAGATGTCCTCTAATGGGTCTTGGAAGAAGAGATGTTGGTTTCTAGAGGCATGGGTTTGGAGGTGTTCTTCTCTGATAAACTCTTAATTAGTATCTGAGAACTTGGGCCTCCTGCACAGATGTGGGTTGTGTAGTCCATAATTTTAATCATATGCACACTATTTGTGAATAGGAACAATTGTTGTCCCTGTTCCTGTGACATGGTGCCATGACAGAAAGCAAGTTAAGGGAAATGGGTTATTTTACGTTACAGTTCCAGATCATGGTCAATTACCATGAGGGAGTCAAGGCAGGAGCCCGAAACAGCTGGCCACATCCACAGTCAAGACAAGAGGAGAGAGAGAAAGAGAGAGAGAGATAATACTTACATAACTTATTATTCAGTTTAATTTCCCTACTGTTGTACAGTCCAGGGCCAAGGGGATGGTGCCACCCTCAGTGGACTGTGTCTCCCTACATCAATTAACATGACCAGGACAATTGCCCATAGGACAGCCAGATATAGTCATTGAGACCCCCACCCCCACCCCCACCCCACATGTAATTCTAGACTATGTCAAGTTGACAGTGAGTACAGAT